>NC_056729.1:1050118486-1050223486 GCF_019279795.1 Protopterus annectens | reverse complement strand
TATATGCATGTATGTGTGATATGTAGCTATGCGAATATAAGTATGTACATTTATAGAACTATGACTACATATCTGGAGTTATACATGGCCATGTATATGAACAACCGCATACGAGAAGTACCTGTACTGTTTGTATACAGGGGTTGTGTGCATCATTACAACGAGGAACTTAGACGGGGTATACAATTTGTGGACATGTACTATTTAGAAGATGGCTATGGGGAAACTTCATGGGAACATGTGAAAGGTATATATTCCCGATAATGCACATGGGGAGATGTGCATCATGGTCAGGTGTTTAATTCCGGGTCATAGGTTATGTAGGACCAGGTGGAGGCTGAGCAGGGTTGTGGTTAAATACTGCTAATCTGACTTGTGCCCGGATGTCAACGGGGGTGGACATCGTGTTATGCCACAAAGTCTAATCTTGAGAACAGACACTTATCCTATGAGGGATGTCCAAAAATTGTGGACAATGAACCCCATTCTTCTGGCTATATGTAAATGTGGTAGGGTTATGCATGCATGAGATACCTAGTTTGCAAGCCTGAGACTGCCTAGGGTGAGACTGCCTATTAGATGTGGGTAGGGGGCACCATGTGCAGATATGGCTGTGCCAAGCTAGCAGCCCAAGTATGGGTGGTTTTGGTGGAAATTTAGCAAGGGGGGGTGGTGTGCTGTGGAGGGGATGATGGGTATTCAATTATGTATCCAGGTGTGTTGGGGTTGAATGGCTCAGTTCAGGCCAGACCATTATGTGGGTGTGAGCCGGTAACGTTTCTGTACATGTGTATCACACATTTTAATGTTCCTATGTTTGTGGGATTGTGTTCTGCAGTATGGCCTGTCAGGGTGTATTGCGGATGTGAATGTATGTTCTTTAGTTTCCTTTCTGATTCACCCACTGCTCCCTCGTACACCTCCAGTTCACCTATTGTACATCCGACCCAGTCTCCCCTTGGCGAATTATTACATTACCCCCCCCCCATATTCCACACACACTATCCATCCCTTCTCTGGTTGATGGCCCATGGCACAGACAACAGAACACATTGTGTGCTCTACATATCTCTGGTACCAATATGGTTGTGAGGACAACCCTGGCATATTCGATCTTCCACATGCTGTACTTCACACACATAGGTACACGCAAATACTTATCTTTCATGACATGGTAGGTAGACCCGGGTAATACCCATTCATCTTTGGGCCGTCGAGACAGGGATGACTTGGACCGTGAATGGGCAGATATTTAGCGAATGCTGTAACCATTGGTAGGGTTGCCACCTTTTCAAATGGCCAAAGTGGGAGATTTTCGGGACACACCAGATTTTACAGGCCGACACATACCCACAGTCAGTACAAAGGATAGAACTTTATTTTTTGCCTAAATAAAAGCTTATTCTTGTAGCAGTTTAGTTGCTTATTCTGTTTCTTGTAATATTTAGGTATTTTAGATACAGAAATAACTATTTTATGCAACTATTACATGAACTATGGGACATAATTATGTCCTACAATTGCAGGACATTTGCCATTTTTAATATTTTTGGTAAGCGCACAACTGCCCAGAGAGGGACTGTCCCTCACAAAATGGGACATGTGGTAACCCTAACCATTGGGCTAGGCTTAGCAAAGGGCAGCGGTGTGCAAACACACTGTGTTTCGATTCCACCTGGTATAACGATCAACACTACAATGAAATACGGGCACAGGGTTTTAAATGTCATTTGTTCGAGGGACGGGGGCTCAATATTCAGCTACGTGGCTTTGTGTTTACTTTTTATTTTGGTGTTTGTGAAACTGTCTTTTATGCTTTGCATACATTTCAGTATCCACAGACACTGACAGGAGTGATTACTATTAGAGGCAGGCTGTACTAGTCAGCATTTTAGGTAGTGCGTCTGCAGCCGACATGTTCACTCATCTGTGCAGCACTTAGACACGCCCCCTGCACTCACGCACATTTCCTGTGCACATGGACATTGCAGCAGTGCACCTTCATTAATATGCATATGGTGCTGCTGCATCATCTCTATGCCGCACGGTCGGCGCAAGGCTAACGCAGTCCTTGCGCCGAGCTTCATGAATAGACTTTTATTTTTTTTTTCTTTATTAAGAGTCAATCCTAACATCTTCAGTTCTCTATTGAACATTTATATTGCTGTTTTCATCCATTCTGTATTCTTAACTGCTAACACTAAATAATTTGCATATGTAAACATAACTGTAATCATAATCCCTTCTGGTGTCTGATATCCAGCTTTTTCCAATATTGAATTAACCTCAGTGACCACTGGATTTGTAAATAAGATGCTGCTGGTTGGACATCCTTGTTTAACACCACTTCTTAGTCTTATACTTTCACTTATCCATCCATTGACTACCAATCTTATTTTGTTTTCCTTGTAAACTGACGTCAGAATGTTTGTTATGTTATCACTTATGTTATATTCCTCCAAAATTTTCCACAATGCTTTGTGTTGACTTTTAACTAAAGCGTTCTTTGCATCTCCTAGTAATAGTTTTAATTCTCTTCTTTTGTTTTTTAAGTCTTCTACCAATTCTCTTATTAATATTAATAGTTCTTGACTTCCTTTATTTATTGTTCCTTTCACCTTTTCCATATTTTAATTCTCTCATTATTCTTGTATTTTCCTTAACCATGTTACTTAAGTATGGTGCTACTTCTTTCTTTCCATGCAAAAAATACCTTTGTTTAAAAAATCTTTTTTAATTTTTTTCTTTATTCATTTCATACAGCTTCCTTTCTTTTCCTATAAGTTCTTCATTATTACTTGCTATGATTTTGAATATTTGGTTACTAATTTCCTTATACACATTGAAAGCATGTTGTTGTCTCAGTTTTTGCCATTTTAAATCCATCTTTCTATATTTTTCTTACAAACTGATCCACCAACTCATCTAACCATTATAAAATTCTCTCATACTTGTATGTTCTTGCCATAATTGTAGTATCATGTTTTTTGCCTGTTCATTCAATTCTGAGTCTTTAATTCTTTTTATTCCTTTGCCTATTGTATATAATTGCTTCAGGTCTATATTATATATTCAAAGCTTCAAAATTTTACACCTCATATGTTCGACAACATATGCGCGAAACTTGAAACCTCGAATATATAATAAAAAAGTAAAAAAAAAACTTACCTTAATGCTCTGAGCAGGGGGGCTCCCCTCTGCACCCCCTGCACCCCCCTACTTAAATATATCAACTCCAAGACTGCACTTCAGTGCAGAAAAGGGAAATTTTCCCATTCTGTGCATACAGAGCCGTTGCCTTTCACCTTCATACTTTTCAAAGTTCGATCATATGGTGTCAACCATATGACATTCGAACTTTGAAATGTTCAGCAATCTAATAGGGACCCATTGCTTCTTTTTTGTATCTCTATCCATATAGATAAATTATCTGAAAATCTTGTGATAGTCAAACTGTCTGAAACTATAAAACAGTCAATTTCAGTTCTTAAATTTGTTCTTTTGTATGTCCAGTCCTTACTTTCCCATAAATACATTTTATTATATTTAATCATATCAAGAATTACTTTAGCATTTTGTCCTTCTTTATGTCTTGTCTTACATCACAATTAAAGTCCCACATTACAATTACTTGCATGTTTAAATTTATATGATCCATTATTTTTTAAACATAATTTCTCTTTGTTTCTGTAAGGTATATGCATAAAGTGTAATTATTCTGTAAACTTGATTTTTATACCTTATGTCTAAGTTCGTGGGTCTATTTTAGTTTGCTGAAACACCTCTTCACTGACCCATATTCAGCAAAAATCACTTCTGCGATTCACTGAATTTTCCAAGGACAATGAAACAATTGCCCCCCAGCAGAACAAAACCCACAACTAACTAAATCAAACCCACTCAAGTGGGAGGCTACCCCACCCCACCAAACTATACATACCAACTCCGAGATCACACTATAGTGGGGAAAAGGGCAAGATTGTGTAGTTGGCCAACAACTTCATTGCCTTTGGAAAATTCAACAAATCAGGGAAGTGATATTTACCTAAATATGGGACAATGAAGAAGTGTTCTTTTAGTGAACTAATATAGACCCAGGATCACTATTCTTTCAATAAGTACTACTGTATAATCTAAAATATCTATCCATTCTTTACATAGGATGACTCTACCAGAGCATTTTTCACTACCTATATTATTAATTATTTTACCTTCCCATAACCCATTTATTTGTTCTCTTTCTTTATCTGTTGTTATTCTGATATCTGTAAGTGCTATAATGTCCATATCTAATGTTTTACACGATTCTAATACTCCTGTCCTGTGATGAATATTTTTCATGCTGTTCACATTAATGGCTAAGATTTTCACTTTAATGAATGAATTTTATTTTCATCCCTTTCCTTTTTTGCTTTCCCTTATAATTACATTATTGAACTTGCATTTTCTGTCTTTTACTCTTCTACCTATAGAACCTCTTTACTTCTAACTTTCACCCATTTACTTTCTCATTCATCACTTGTTTAACGTATTTCTTCTTCATTGGTTTCCTTATCTTTTATATCATTCCTACTCTCTCTCACTATTGTTACTTGAGTATCATTCAATTCTTCATATTGCACTTCCTCTATTTTGTCTGATATAATGTTCACGTTCTCCTGTTCCTGTACTAATGTAACTGCTTGTGTATGTTTCTTTAATTCTGTACAATCCATCCAAGAATGATCTATCTTTTCATATTTTATACACTTTTTTCACATTTCTTTGATTCGTGACCCATTTTTACACATATAAAACATTTTCTGTTATCAAAATTCCTAATTAAATGATCATCCTTGCCACATCAAAAACACATCTTGGGTTGTCCCTAGTATCACACCATGCCTTTGTTTCCATAAATAATAATTATATTTGGTAAATGTCCACTTTTTTCATCTTACATTTTCAATATTACACTACATTCCCACCCCCCCCAGTCCGTAAGCCTCTATTATCATATATTTTGTTAAATGCATAATATCTCTACATACAGTCTTTAAATATTCTTTTAAATCATCAATTTCAATTTCAGTTTTAAATTGCACAAATGCTTTCTTCTTGACTTCTCTATTGAAGCCTGTATTACATATAAGTTCCAAGATAAATGTGTTTTCTTTTGTTATACTGGTCTAGATTTATTTCCATGTATTGAGCCTCTTCAAAAAAAAAATGTCACAAAATGTGTCCTTATTAATGCAAATAAAGAATGTCACCTCTCTGGGTTCTATCTCCAGTGGTGCTATGATGTTGCCCCATACCTCATAGCTGTCTAATTCCTTTTCCACCTTGTTGCTTATCTTCACATGAAATTTTCTGCTTATTTCTATCTTTTTTCCTTCTCTTCTTTCCCCTTCTCCCTTCTCTCACTGTCTGTGCATACAATCTTTTTTTCTTTTTTTTCCCTCCTGTGAATCTTCATTCACCTGAATCCTGTCCATTATCTCACCACACAATGTTGCTTTTTCACTCTCTGGTTCGCTCTGATCTATCAATTCTTTTAAGTAGGCATCCCACAATCCTCCAGTTTGGACGGTTGTAACCACACATTCTGTTGTTGAAACATCCATTGAAAATAGATTCCATTGGAAGATGTCCTCAGATTCCAGCATCATGCCATTTTCTTGCTGCTTTTTCCCTCCTATTGCTCCGTTTGCATCACCACAAACATTCTCTCCACCATGCTAACTTCCACAGCTGTTCAGTTAACAGCACTTACATTTTCCATAGCAATCACCACCATTTCCTTCTCCTCCATGTTTCCTACTTCTCCAAGCCACCTTCATGCTTGGAACAGAAGACAGGAAGTGCCACATGTAATTGGGTCCTTGTACGATCACTCATAGGGGGAAGTTTCCTGGACAAGTTTCTCAGAGTAGTATAAATATCACCTTGGGTTTTCCCTTTAAAAGGTGACAAACCTGGTCAACCAAAGATAAATAATCCTGTTAGTACAGGAAAGTTTTAGCAGAAAATGTACAGATTTTGACTAGTAAAGGGAAAGAAAAACTTACATCATGTAGCCTGCTCATAGCTGCCATGTTTGCAATGTAATACATTTTTTACTAAACAACTGGAGTGTGTTTCTTTGCAAAATTATCATTAACTTTGTATATTCTGTGCCAGTCCCTTCTGATAAGACCATCACAGGGTGCAGTCTTTATACGCTTTTGACACTTGCCTCATTCCTTTCAAATGAGCATACTTGTATTTGTGTGTGTGTGTGTGTGTGTGTGTTTGTGTTTGTTTGTGTGTGTGTGTGTGTGTGTGTGTGTGTGTGTGTGTGTGTGTGTGTGTGTGTGTGTGTGTGTGTGTGTGTCTGTGTGTCTGTGTAAGCAGTCAGAGTGCATGGCCCTTAGTTTGTATGTTGAGGATTAGGTGTGGATCTGGGTTTTATTACAAGTACTCGTGTCACAAGGTGGTTGAAGACAACTGTGTTCATGAGCACAGGCTGTTGCTTGTGCTCAGTCTCAAATATGAGTTTGAGCAAATATCTGCCAGACCTTAACTGAAAACATTATTCGAGTTCAAGTGTGGTAAGTATGGCAAACATAGGAAGGGAGTAGGAAGGGGTGGGACGTGGGAGTGTAGATTAGGCCAGTAATCAGGAAGTAGATTTAGGTTTAGGGATTGGGGATTTTAAGTTTAGAGAGTGGGAGAGGGATTTTAGGGTTTTGAGTTAGGTTTATGCAGCAATCTGTGATTTTAATTTAGAGGGGGAGTTGAGTTTTATGGATAGGTACTCAGGTTAAGAAAAGGCTGGGAAATTTAGGGTTATAGTTAAGGTTGAGCCATACAGTTTAATAGGGTCAGGTGTTGGGAGGGTTATGGGAATTGCAGAAGGAGTCAATTCTGGGCACATTACAGGTGTTGAGTAGAGCACTCTTGGCCATTATCAAAGTCTGAAACAATACTAATTTCATGAACTCTAATTGTACCTTGATTTAGGAATGGTGTCCATTTCCATCATGGTATTAGAAACCCAATAAAACTTTGAGACATTAAATCAAGAATATATATTATGCACTCACTATACAAGCATACAATGTTAGCATAATAGCTGACATGAATGCTTTACATTTATATTGTTTTTTTGTCAAAAAATATTAGCATGTTATACTTGAAAAACTGAGTGTTTTAAAAAAAAATAATACATGAACATACTTATGATATTTCCCCCAAAGTGGAAACCAATGTCTTATATAAACACGTCTACTCAATTCATTTATATTCTTTGTTCTGGGGCAGATACAACCTAATAACAGGGGACAATCACAGGAAATAAAATTGAATATAGAGAACAGCACTGACACTTATGTTGGAAGCAGGGTACACTCCTGGTCTAAATGATAATATTGCTATTCTGAGTGTGTTGAAATTAAGGTCTGATAGACTATAAAATTTGAAAGAAATGTTTTGGTGTATTTTATTATATTAATATAAAGTATTTCTGTCATAGTTATTCTATTTTTACATGGAGTTTTAAGTTAATTGTGACACATATAATTTCATTTCTTGGTTGAAAGGGGACAAATGATATGAAAGTGAGAGGATGACTGGAATGTGTAACATTGTGTGTTTGTTCTGGTGAAGTCTTGGGTGTATGAATGAAAGATGAAAGCTCTTTACCATTATTCAGACTGATGGAGAATTGATTTTGTAGTATCATACTCATGATGTAGATTTTTCATACTTCTGTCATGTGTTTGTTGATGTTGAAGATTTGCATGGAAGCTACAGCATTGTTTATTTTGATATTGCTTGAATTCATGAGGTCTCCTGCAATGCCGGTTGTGTGAGCATTATTAATGAATTTGTAGAGTTATTTGATATTAGTTATATTTGTGAGGTTTCCTGTAATGCCAGTTGTGTGAGTGTTGATAATAATGAACTTGGGGTGACAGCAAGTAACATATAATAAGGAGTTCTTGGAGAAGGGTTTCCTATATAAAAATGTCAAGGTGCTCCATCTAATAAGTTTTTCACTGTCACATTCAAAAAATCAGTTGTGAATAGGCTATAACTAACCATGACAGTTAAACCCCATGTTATTAGAGTTAACAAACTTAACATAACTACATAAAATCATGGAGTCCATTCATATCTCCATTTTATAGAACCCAGCAGTCATCAAGAAATCTTCTCCACATTCCCAGCTCAGAATAAAACAAAACTTAGACTCGGATACAAACAAATGTGACCCATAGCCAACAGTAACTGGCTTATAGGGTCATAGAGTGTTACTAGGCGGGTCTATATTACAACATTGAACTGAACGAATGTCGAATGGTTATAATATCGAAAGTGCGGTATATCGAGTCTTGGTTTGTGGGACTGGGGTGCAATGAAGATCAGGAATTTTGCCCTTTCCTCACTGTAGTGTGATTTCAGAGTTGGTATATATAATCAGCGGGGGGGGGGTGCAGCCCCCCACAAAACCAAATCTCATTTGAACGGCACTTTCGATATTGTGACCTTTCGACATTTGTTCAGTTCGATACTATAATATAGACCCTACTAGGCTAATCACTAGAGCCATTACAAGCCTAGTTGCACACTCCAAACCCATTTGTACCACAAATATCATGGGCATCTATATGGGGGACAAGTTAGAAGGAAACTAAGGGATTTTCAACAGAGGATATTAGCATAATACTTTTCTTACTAATGGTTTCTGTTCATAAGGGACATGGGGACCAGACTGAGGGTAAATTTATGATTTCCCATCCAGATATCAAGGTTTCATTTGAAAATCATCATCAATAGACTCTGCATTACATAGAAAAGGAGCCTATTCCATAATGTGGGGCTCATTTGGGGCACATATCAGTCTTTTGACCATGTTCTTTTTATGTCATAAGTGAAATTAAGATACCTAGATCTAGTGTTTTGATGCTGTTTTCTTTGCTCATGTACAACAGATCCACCAGGGCTAGGTTAGAGGAAGTCTTGTACGCCAGGCAACGATACCCTGTAAGAAGCCTGTAGGAGACTAAATATAGAGACAGAGCCTTTAGGAATCTATAATAGCTCCAAATTTAGAGTAATATGTGAACTTGGTAAGCCAAAGGCCTTTAAGGTTAGCCTTAACTTCCAAGATGTAGATGATAAATAGGAGTGATCCCATCATGGAATCCTGGGGTATTCTGCTGGTGACCAATCTCTTGTTGAAGGTGATCTCACTGAACCTGACTTCTTGGGCATGTCTGTGAGCCAACCAGCAATCCAGTGAGTTATGTAGGGAATTATGCCTAGCTCAAAGAGCCTGTCATTTCCTGAGAAGGACATTGCATTGAATGCCTTGGCTTGTCATGATATGCAGTATTCACTAGTTTGCCCTTGTCTATTGCCTTGGTGACCCTCTCAAAGAAGTCTACCAGGTTAACTAGGCATGATCTGTCCTTAACAAATCAATTTTGGGATGGATCCAGTGTTTGTACGTTGCCAATGTCCTTGTTTATCATTTCCATGATAATTCATTCAATGGCTTTGCATATTAGGTTCATTAGACTTATGGGATTGTAGTTCCCTGTCTCGATTGATGGTCCACCCTTGTGTAGAGGAAAGACTGTTGCAGTCCTCCATTTATTTGCAATATAGCCTGTTTCAAAGCAGCAGCTGATGACTGCCTCCTGATAGGTCATGTTTTAGACTGTTCAGTAAGCCACTAGAGATGTTGTTGGGACCCATAAAGGTGGTGTTCTTTGCTTTACTAATGATGCCAACACCTGATCTCTGTTAATAGTTGGGGGGTGTACGCTTAAGTGTATTTCACCTAATTGAGATGGGGGGTGGGGGTAAAGTTTAAGCTGATTTTATCAGCCAGTAGATTTGCTATGTCACCCTGATAGGTGAGGGTGGTGTCGTTCACCATCACTTTAATGCTCTGCTGTGTGTTACCTTTAAGGTTCTGGATATAGTTGAAAAAGGCTTTATGATTGTCCTTAGCCTGTAAGGTTATCCTGACCTCATAGCTGGCCTTGTTGAACTTAATTAGACCGCTTGTTTTTTTATTTAGTTGCATAAGGGAGCATTTGTCTTTAAGGAATTTGCTCTTTCTGATTTTGGTCATGCAATTTTTTTGTTTTATTATATACCCTGTTTAGGTGATGATTCCCCCAGTGGGGCTTGCTCTTAGTGTCTGTTCTGGGTTTACTTCAGGTAGGTATGGAAGCCTGTATGCAGTCATTCACATGTTTGTATAGGATAATTCTGCATAGGTAGCTGCAGTCTCAGGGTTAGGGGGAATCTTGAATTTTGACAAACTGTCACTTATTAGGATGTAGTTTGCCTCAGAATTATTCCTGTTACTTGTTTACCTGGGGTTTCTGGATTAATTTTTAATTCAAAGGAAACAGCTTTTCTCACCGACCTCACTAGTGAGGACATGACATGGGAGGCAGGGTGCAATGCTCTCCCATGTTGGTGATTACCAGATCCAGTGTGTTTGATTATCTAGCTGCAGTTTGCACTATCTGTTCCAGAGTGTTTGTTTTAAAAAAGTCCAGGAAGCATTGTGCCTATGAGTTTGTGGCAGTGCAAGTTCCTAGGTCTGTAGAAGGGTAGTTAAAGTCAACTATGAATAGGGTATTTGGTTGGATGGTGAGGGCCTGTAGTAGGTTCAGGTAAGAGTCATGAGTCTCTAAATGCATCTGTAGCTAGCTATGATATGGTGAGGGACCTTATTTATGGAGAACTGCACATGAATGAGCTCCATGGTATCATCCTGTTTAACCAACTGGAGTTATGTTTGCTGCTATTGTGCATCAAGACACTTCCACCTTTGGCCCCAATCTCTGCTGTCGGTGCTCTAAATGTGTGGGAAACATGCCAGCCTTCTACTGCTGGAGTACTTTCTATTGCTTTCAACCAAGTCTTTGTCACGTGTCATATGTCTGCATGACCAGAATGAGGAGAGCTTGAAGAGTGTGGAGTTTTTTGTTTAGGGTTCTAGCACTGAGCAGTAATACCTTAACGTTGCTTGGAGACTTTTTCACTATGCTTTTTAGTTCTGTCTTTTTGCCCTTTACCTAGAAAGGATTTAAGAAGGTGAATAAAGTTTTATCCAGTATCTAAAAGCATAGTGGGACAGGTACAGCTCATCCTTGGCAAAGCAACTTGGTGTGTTGACCACGTCATCCCATAGTGACAGATATTAAAATCAGTCATTTTATGTTTGTACTGTGGCATCATCCTTGGTGAAGGCAGAATACTGCTCAATGCATGGCTCATGTACCTATTTGTGACACATATTTCGAGAGATACATTATGTCTCTTTTCATATAGTCCAGCGAGGTGTATCTCACATCATTTATACCCACATGGACTATGATAGAATCATTTTGTTGCCTGGGGTGCAGTGATTTGAGTGCATGCATGTATTTTGGATCCTGCATCCAGATGTGCAATTAACAGTTATATTCTTCTTGTCTAACCTGACAAGTGGGGCATCTGTGTGTCACACAATGGAGTCCCCACTGATTAGAGTATTAGTTAAAGTATATGCTGGCCTTATGGGCTTTGGTCTAGTAGGACCATAGGGTGTAGGCTTATGTGAGATGTCTGATGTTTCTTTTGGTGTGTGTTTTAGAGATTGTAGAAGGGCAGTGTTACAGTTAATCAACTTTGGAAGTCTTTTGAGATTTGGTAAAGTTTCTTTTAACCCCTTGGCATCAATTTATGTGTGTAGTGAGTGGTATGTGTGTGGGATGTATTGTGGGTATTCCTGACACTCTCATTTGGATGTGAGAATTTTTGCCACCAAGGAAGTTGTACATTTACATCTCTTGAATATTGTTTTATTTTCTTTACTGACTAACTGGTTGTCTAAGAATATGAGACAACTGCTACAGTGCCTTAGGATGCCAAAATTTAGCATTGGATATCCAAGTTGTCCAGACTTGTAATAGGGTGAGCTGTTTAGGATTAGGGATTGGGTTTAATCAAGGGTCTCCTAGGGTAGTTTCCAGGGTTAAGGGCAAGATATAGTACAGTGTTAGGATATGGTAATGCTACTCAATGCACAAGCTATCTGCGCTAAGCTTAATTACATGCAATGCCATGCTGTTTACAGGCTTCAGCCCTAATCATAACTTTAGAGGTAAATTTTACTGTCAAGACATTTGTTACTATATAGGGCACTGCTACTTGCCACTGCATGGTGGTCAGCTTAGCACAAACTCACCTGATTTACTGCAGAGAAAAAAATCTTGAAAATTGACTGCTGTACTGTATAGCCAGTACTCAACAGTTTGAGCTCCCTGGACTGCTTAACTCAGAAAGAGCAGGTAAGCACCTTCTGCCATAAGATGGATTATCCTGGAATTTTTTAATGTAAAAACACACAAAAATAGCTCTGAATTGCAGATTAAACATGAAGCAACTACAAAACAACTAATTGTCTGGCAAA
This sequence comes from Protopterus annectens, assembly GCF_019279795.1. Taxonomy (NCBI): domain Eukaryota; kingdom Metazoa; phylum Chordata; order Ceratodontiformes; family Protopteridae; genus Protopterus; species Protopterus annectens. Next base: position 1,050,211,041 of record NC_056729.1, on the reverse strand, counting down.
TTAGCCCTTCTGCAAGGTGCTCTGGAGACAAACAGAATTAGAAAAATCCAACTAGCAGAGAAATGACAATATTTGCAACAAAGTAAATAAATGCTTTAAAAATCACCAAAAACGTAGCAATCGCTGTATAATAAAAGTACAATTGCTGTAAATCAAGTCAATATTCTTATTTTAGGCTGGATGGCTCTTGAAAAACATTGCAGAACTCTGTTTCAGAGCTTTGTTTCTCCTGAGGAATAAAGCAACTGGTGCAGTTTTTTTGAGAGTTTATTTTAATTGGTGGAGATAAAATGTACCTCATTTGAATATGATTAAATGTCCACCAATGGAATGGGATATCCATGCTTGCTAATCCTGTTGTTATCCTCTTGCAGTACTTGTGTTATACAATAATATCAGTTAACCATATTCAGGTTAAATTTAACAGCAATTAAACCTGTTCAAGCAATATAATTACTTTTCCATGTTTAAAAAGAACCATGGGTTACTAATATAGTTAAACAAAATGTCCTGCTCGCATAACCAAGAATTCCCTTTAACATTTTCAAAACTCTTTCACCATATGACTTCTTCAGATCCATCTGAGAAATAATATAGCAGTGTATATGCTTAGGTGTCAACATTTTTATCAGACCATTTTGTGTGTGTGCAGAACGTGTGAGAATTTATTACTTACTTAAAACATACAAGTATTGGGAATATATAGTGATGCAAAAATATAGTGATCATGGTAAAAAAATTCAACTGAGGCAGTCCCAATAACTCAGTCAGGGGAGGGCTTTCTGTAAAACCATTAAGATTTAACTGCAAGAATGCTCAGCCATCTATGAAGACTAAATAAATTATTTTTTCAAAAGGCTGCACCACTTGTCTTATTCCTTTGGAGAGGATGGGTAGATAACCCAGTTATGGTCAGCTGTGTGTGAGTTTATTTGAATCCCAATATTAGTTTTATTTAATTTGTCCTGAAATCCAGGTCCCTGGATTGCAGGTTTGATATCACAAGTTGCCTTCAATGAGTGGATCTTTGCTTTTGTTGTTGTATGGCTCGTCAAAACCCGTGAGTTGTGCACTCAAGCAGCACACTCCACACCACCTTCTGGAGTATCTGTCTATGCCACACTAGCTGAACGATGTCATTAACTACTGAGGATTCCCTATTTAAGGACATAGTTAGAGCTCCATGCTGATCTCACCAACCCAATCAGAAAAATTTAGACATGGCTCCACAAAATCCATATCTCAGGAACAGCATGGACACTAACCTTGACCATTTGAGACTATAAGGTTACACTGGGAGGAGAGCTATTTCCAAAGCAGCGTGGACAAAGAAATTCATCTTGGGGACTCAGGCTTATGAAGGCTCCCATCTGGAACAATGTTTCTGAGGAAATAATATATCAATGGAACAAAACACTTGAAGAGGCAGCCTCAAATTAGTGGCCATCTTATTTGAACACAATAAGGTCCAACAGGATGCTACCACCAAGGAAATTTTGTATGTAGAACAGGCCTGCAAAGGTAACTCTTGCTCCACAGAAGAATACCAGAATATAGAAAAATGGTAATGGACTTGGAACAAAAAATAACAAGGAAAAGAAAATAGCCAAAATGGTCAGCAACACTAAAGATAAATAGGAACCCAGTTGGATTTTGGAATGCAATACTTGCAGGTGTACCAGAAGTCATCAACACTCCAGCAGGAGATTTCACAGAAAGGAATGCCCACATGATGACCATAATGCAAGAGAGCAAGTAAGAGAACAGAACACTATGGAGGAGAACCAACAGGACCAACACAACAACACAGTAGTGCAAGCAACAGGACAGGGCACTACAGACGTGAATCAGGATGTTCAGAGGACATGGTCCTCATTCAGATCAGACTTAACAATTCAATCCTCCACCCAACCCAACACCATCTATCATGGGACACCAATTCAGAAGAGGCACAGTTGCAATCAAACCACACCAAGGAGTTATTACACAAAGGAACACCATCAGAGGATCCTATGGCCACTATAGGGACACTACTGGCAGAAGAAGAAGAAGAGAACATGTATAGGGAAGAAAGAGCACAAGGACTTAGGGAAACACCCACAAGACAAGGGGGACAAGAATATGGACAATGCACAATTAAGATCTAGAGCCATGTGACAAAACCCCTCACATCACTAGAATACTAGATTTAGGTGAGGAAATTACTTTTATCCCTCATTGTAGAGGTAATTTGATTGACACTGTTATAGATCTTAAACTTTACATTACAAAGCTTAACTTTACAAGTATTTTCAGCAGCAAAGAAAAGAATAATACAAATGTTCAGAGTAAATTAAGATTAGTCAAGTGGAAATGACCTGGCAGTGTTTGCCCCAATCCACCCCACACTTGCAACCTTCCAGAGCAAGTGTGAATCTGACATCTGGAAGGTCCTCAGTAAACCTTACAAAAATAAGTTTTGCAATTTGTCCAACGAAGAGATCAAGGCTTTAAGGGATCTAAGCATTGACAAGTCTAGAAGCATTACACAGATTGATAATGGTGGGGGAATTATGATTACAGAGTCTGTTAGTTATTTTAACAAGATCAAAAGCATGCTCTGCCTTAAAATTTATGGTAAAAAGGAGCTAGGCACAGTGGAAATAGATTGCAATAATACCCATAAAAATTAGAAGGAAGTATAAGGAGGCTCTATGAAATCTAAAGTTGTTTGAATTGTTTACTGTAGCCTACCCACAGATCCATAACTTCTTTGGAATGTCAGGGTCACGTTAGAATATTGCTGATGCCACATATAGACCTATGATGGCCAGTGGGGGTTCCATAACAGAATCCATCACAATATTCTTTGAAGTACAGATTCAACCACTCATAGAAGGAAATAAATCCATTATATTAGACACTTTGAATTTCTTCTATAAGGTTAAATGCCTGTCTGTCAGTGACAACACTATCTTCATAAGTATAGATATGGAAGCACTGTATATGATGCTCCCACATTAGTACTGCATACAAGATATCACTGAACCCTATCTGAAAGACAGGTTGGACCTCCCTGGAAAGACTGAAATGCTGGGAAAGCTCATAGACATCCTGCTCAGTAACAACTATTTCGCTTCCACAGAGAGTTCTACAGACAAACCACTACCATAGCCATAGGTGCAGCCATGGCATCTAGGTTGGCTAAAGTAGCCCTTGGGAAAAGGAGGAGTTGACAATGCTCCAAAGTAGGTACATGGACTCCATCAAGGGTTAGCTAAGCTTTATGGATGATATTTGTATCATGTGGGAAGGAGAAGTGCCAACCTTGAGGGAATTTTTTGACTTCATTAATCAGTCCACTAATTTCCTAAAATTAATGTGTGACTACAGAAAAACAGCAGTTAACTTTCTGGACCTCACCAGAAGTAAAGATCTTTTGGAGAGCTTCCTAAGTAACAATCTTTTTAGGAAATCTACTTGAGTAAACAAGCTGCTACACATTTTAATCTGAAAGTAATTAATTAATAATGGTCTGCTCAAATGTCTTTACTGTTAGGTGGATAGAGAGATTGAGATGTGGAATTACAGAAATTAAATTCAGTGGACCCAATAAATTTTGAACATTCAGAACTTTCAGCATAGAACCAATATTTCAAATTCAACAACCTGGAGAACATTTTGACATCTTGGGACAGATTCCAAAAGATATCTGTATACAGAACAATATGCCGAGAGAAGACTTCAGGGTACTGACTGCTGAAGTGATTTCAAAAGATGCACTGCAAGCAGTCTGCGTACTTAACTAGTTAGAGTACGATAATTACAGATTCTACACATGACCATCAGATTCTGCAACACACCATGGTGCCCAACATAGCTTAAAGACGACAAACTGTAACACTGACTCTGTTTCTGAAAGGAACAGAAGCAATTCCCATGTAATCCTACAGAATCCCTAACAATACCATTAAAAAATGCTACCTGCAGTGACTGAACTGTAGCAGACTACAGTACTGCAAGATATAGAGGAGGATCTGACTGTGTATCCTAGAAGGCAGCTGACCAGGCAGAGAGTAAAGTTGAAACTAAGCCAGCTCTCAGATCAAGAAATAATTGACATATACTGACTAGACACACAGCTAGTGTAGACTGTGTGCAGCATGTGTGCCTCACACAAGTTTGTGTGGAAATTGTGAGGCAACTCCATCCCTGTCAAACCAAAAGTGTGTCTTAGCCTAGATGTAGTGGCATCTGGGACATTCAGTAATACATGGAAGGTGCTATAGGAGTGTCACAGACAGCTGCCATTCATATCCCATCAGAATTCCTGGCAGCAATATGCAACAATATCACCATATGGGCAGTGCGGTGGTGCAGTGGTTAGTGTTCTCTCCTCACAGTAAGAGGATCTCCTGTTCAGTTCTCAGCTGGGTTGCCTTCTGTGCGATATCTGCATGTCCTCCCTGCATTTGCATGGGTTTCCTCTGGGTGTTCCAGTTTCCTTTGACATTCAAAAATCATATGTCTGGAGCATTTCTTCCTGGGCCTCCACTGAAAATTGGCTTTATCCCAGTCAGACTTTCCAAGTAAATAAATGTTAAATAAATAAATCAAATAAAACAAGGTAGATTAATGCATACACTTTCCATCTACCCCATGGACTGTAGAACTATTATGCACCAGATTTATAATCTCATAAATTTCCCACTTCCACTTGGTGCAATAGACTGCACCCACATTTCTATTAATACCCCTGTGCATCCAGAAGTAGACAGATGCATCAAAAGAAAGGGGTGGCCATCCCTGAACTGCCAATGTGTATGTGCAGTAGATGGTAGCATAACAAACATCATGGAGATACACCCTGGGATTATCCATGATGCAGCTTGTGAAGATTGGGTAGAGATGGGTGAAGGCTGCCAGCCTAGCCAAATAGAATTTGATACATAATTTTATTAAATTGTAAATACTGTGAATGTTGAACTTAAAACAATGTGACAACATTGCCATCTGCTGTAAAGAAAGCTAAGTCAAGCAATTCTTGTTGGTCCTTTGAAATTAAAAGTATTTCATCACTGCCTTTGATGTTTTACAAGTCGGCTCCAGTCCAGCTGGATGGGGGCTTCCTACCTATTGTTTTAAGGCTAAAGTTAATGACCAGAATTTACATGTAGAATGTCCTTTATTGATCTAAGTGTATAAGAATGTAAATGCAGTTAATGTGTAGCATGGGAACTCCAGGAAGGGTGAAAAAGATGATGTAATGTTTATCAGAATTGGAGTTTCAATTTAAACAGTGAGAACCAGAGATTATAAAGCATTTTGATCCTTGACTATCCAACTCATCACTGCCTTATGCTGTCTTTATGTAAGCAGTATGTTAGAACTGTGTTTTCTCCTAGAAGTAGTCAGGAATTATAAAGATTAGACTAAGTGTTTTTCTGTTATATCAGAACTTTCCTACTGTATTGTTTTAAGTTTCTGTGTGATCTCTGAACTCTTGAATAGCACTGCAGTGTAGTAGTATTGTCTTGTGTTTCTAGTATTTATTATTAAATATTTTTAAACCCTTTTCAACTGTGGTTGGTTTATGTAGAGATAAGTAAAGCTCTAGAGTACATTGCATATTTATAGAGTTTATTGTACAAAGCCACTCTAATAATCCTTAGACTGTTTAGTCACACTTACCAATTGGAAAATAATATTGCACAGTAATAATTGGACACCCTTTTAAGGGCCTTTGGGTAGCTGATAATTATTAGATGGTGGTGGCAGTAATTACTACTGTATAGTCTGGATAAAGGGGCATAGCTGGAGAATCTGTGTCAGCCTTTCCTAGGAGTGTCTGTGAAGTTGTATAAATACTTATCTCAAAGTGTGTGTGTGTGTTTCAGCTACTTGGGCAGGGACACAAAGCACTGGTTGGACAGAGAGAGTACTGGAGATTAGCTTGCCAGCCTGGCTGAGATCTGGACCCTATAGCTGTGCCAGTGGGGAGTCTTATTGGGGTCCTTGGGAGCAAGGGAGCAACCTGCCCCAGACTGACTGTGATCTCTGTGTGCACTTAAGGGAAATTGTACTTTACTGTGTGTATTTGTTATCCTTTCCTCTCATATGAGATGCCCTCTGGTGTTAGTGGTGAGACTTGAGGCTCCGTGATTGCTGGGGTAGGGCACGGCTGTCACATGTAGTTTGCAGTGATTAGGATATCCACATCACATATTAAGTAGTTGGCAAATACTAATTGGCTTATAGTGGTGTGGGTAGAGTGAATCCTGTAGCTTAATTACAGTGATCTCTGAAGGTGTTTTGTACTCTAAATCAGCCATGCAGTGAATACTCAGAGTTCATATCACAATTGTTTTATTTCTTTTGTTAGGTTAGTTAGTCAGGGTGTCAGCAGAGGAGTATGGAAAGCTGGCAAGGAGCCAGCTGGTGGAGATGTGCCAGGCTAGGGGACTGGTGCATGGAAACCTGACTAAAGCAGATCTGATTGCAGCCTTGGTTACAGCTGCATCAGAAAACAGCATCCAGGAGGACAATCAGACTATCAGTAGAGACACAATATCCTTGGGGAATGGACAGCTTTACCTATCTGCGAAGGACAATCAGACTGGCAGTAGAGATACAATATCCTCAGTGAATGGACAGCTCAACCTTTCTGCAGTGGACTTAAAAATCCAGCTGGAGCTAAAGAGACTTGAGTTGGAGGCCAGGCATTTGGAGATAGAAGCCGAAGAAAAGGAGCATCATAGGAGGCATGAGAGGGAAATGCTGACTCTTCGCCAGAGTCATGGAGATAATGAGGAAGGGAGTAACTGGACCCCAAAAGCACAACAGGTCAGTAAATTTCTTCCGCAATTTAAAGAGGGGAATAATTTTGATAGTTTCATTCATATGTTTGAGAGGGTATGCAAACAGTATAGTGTTGACCAAAGGATCTGGGTACAGTTCCTGACCCCCTTACCCCACAGTAAAGCTGTAAATGCATTGGCTAAAATGCCTGACTCCATCTGTTTTGATTATACTGTTGTAAAAAAATGTCTTTTAGAATGTTTTAAGCTAACACCTGAAATGTATAGGGAAAAGCTTCATGAGCATAGATGCAAGGCAGATGAAAGTGTGTATGAATATGTTGCTTAACTGAGCACTTATTTTCATAGCTGGGTGAATAGATGTAAGGTCACCACTTTTGAAGGGCTGGCAGACCTTTTGGTGAGGGAACAAGCCCTTAGCACTTTGCCTGAGGACATGAGGATCTGGTTAGCTGATAGACAATGTGCTTCTTCAGATGAGTTGGGGAAGAAGGGAGACCTATACCTAGCAAGCAGGGCAGCCCTGCACAGGAAGGGGACCCCCAGTACTGCTCATGGGTCTAAAGGAACCCATGGTGGGCAGCATAGACTACCACAACAGAATCTGGCAGTAGCAGGGGAAACCACTAGTCCAGGTACACATCCAGGAGCTAGGGTTAAATGATTTGAATGCAACCAGTGGGGCCATGTGGCTTGCAGGTGTCCACAAAGGCAAGGTGGGGAACCAAAGGTGAGGGAGCCAGTAAGTGGGAAAGACAAAATGCCAATAGTAGGTTGTCTTGAAACAACAGGGGTACTAAACGACCATCCTGCAGATGTCCTGAGAGGGAAGGATTTGGATGAGGCAGTACCATGTACTTATGCAGTTGCATGTAGTCTGGCTAGGAGACAAGCATGTGGGTCTGGTAGCCTGGGGGAGACCCAGACAGACTGCATACATACAGCCTGGACTGGTGAGGTAGTTTATTCAGGGAGTGAGCTACGCTGTAGCAGTGAGACTGAAGGTGAGCCACAGCTGCTTGTGGGTACTGATGTTCCCTTGGACAGGGTAACTGCAAAGGTAGAGGTGAGTAGAAGTACCCAGGCTGACAGTGAGGCACCACTGTCAAAGGATGCCAGACTTCCTGTGGAAGGGGAGCTGAGAAAGGTTACAAGGAGGGAGTTGAGACAGGCTCAGCTCTCAGACCCTATATTGCAAGGCCTAAGGCAGGTAACTAGGAAGGCACCTGATTCTCAAGGAAAGGGGGAATCTGTATACTAGGACAAAGGGTTACTATACAGAGAGTGGACCCCTGAGGGAGGGCTAAAAGGTGAGAGAGTACAGCAGTTGGTAGTGCCTAGAGCCTTCCATCTGGTGCTTCTTGCCATAGCCCATGATATTCCCTTTTCAGGTCATATGGGCATAAAACATACAAAGAGACATATTATGCAAAACCTCTGTTTGCCTGGAATTTCCAGAGATGTAACAGGGTACTGCAAGACCTGTGAACAGTGCCAAAAGATAGGCAAGGCAGGAGACAAGGTGAGAGCTAATTTGATGCCTTTGCCTGTGATTGAGGAGCCATTTCAGAGGGTAGCTATGGATATTGTGGGTCCTCTGAGTACCCCAAGTTCCACAGGGAAAAGTATATCCTAGTGGTAGTAGATTATGTTACACAATACCCTGAGGCAGTGGCTTTGTCCTCCATTGAGGCAGACAAGGTGGCAAATGCTTTGTTAGAGATATTCAGCAGGGTGGGTTTCCCAAAAGAAATATTGTCTGACAGAGGTGTCGATTTCATGTCAGACCTGCTGGCTTGTCTGTGGATGTCCTGTGGGGTGCAGCATATGAGGACCATCCCCTACCACCCCCAGACTAATAGTCTTGCTGAGAAGTTAAACTCTACAATCAATTCCAGGCTACAGGCATTTGCAGATCAGTTTAAGAGGGAGTGGAACAAATATTTGCCCCATCTGTTTGCTTAGAGAGAGGTTCCCCAGGAATCCACAGGTTTTTCACCCTTTGAATTGCTGTATGGGCATAGGGTGTGGGGACCTTTAGATTTAATTCGAGATGAGTGGGAAGGTGAGTGTGAGTCTCACAAGGAGTCTGTTGTGGCATACATCCTAAACCTCAGGACACGGCTCAGGGAACTCATGGGGTGGCCCAGGAAAACATGGCAGAAGCCCAACAACAGAAGAAGGTGTTTTATGACAGGAATGCCAGAGCTAGAGAGTGTGCTGTGTGGAAGCAGGAAATGGTTCTCATTCCTGTCAGACACAACAAGCTGCAAGCAGCTTGGGAGGGTCCCTACAAGGTGGTAAGAAAGGTAAGTGATGTTAACTACATGGTGGAACCGCTAGGCAGATGGCAGGGGCACAACTTGTACCATGTTAACATGATGAAACCTTACCATGATAGGGAGGCCCTTGTGCTGAGTATTTGCAGTGGATTGCAGGAGGAGTTTGAGGGAGATCTGGAGACTGATCTCCTCAGTGAGGCTCGGACTGACACCTCAGTGGAAGGGGTAGCAATGTCCCAACAGCTATCTCCTACCCAGGTTCAAGAAATCCGAGCAGTGTTGCAGGAATTTGGGGACATGTTCACTGGAAAACCAGGGTGCACCCACCTGGTGCAGCACCAGGTGGATACAGGATCCCAAAGGCTTATTAGGCAGGCCCTTTATAGGGTGCCTGAGAGAGTCAGACAGACACTGAGGGAGGAGGTACAGGAGATGTTGGAACTAGGAGTGATTCAAAAGTCCAACAGTCTCTGCACTTCCTCAGTGGTGTCGGTGCTAAAGAGCACCAGGTTCTGTGTGGATTACAGGAAATTAAATAGTCACACAGAGTTGGATGCTTACTCCATTCCTAGGACTGATGAGGCCCTAGAGCAGCTGGGTGTGGCTAGGTATCTTACAACCATTGATCTTACCAGGGATTACTGGCAGGTGCCCTTGACTCCCAGTGCTAGAGAGAAGTCAGCCTTTGTGATTCCTTTTGGCTTGTATGAGTTCACAAAGATGCCCTTTGGGATGAAGAATGCCATAGTGATTTTGTAGAGACTGGTGGATAATATACTAGCAGGAGCAGGAGGGTTTGCCCTTGCTTACCTAGATGATATTGCCATCAACAGCCATTTCTGACCAGAGTACCTTCAACATGTCAGGGAGGTGCTGGGCAGACCATTAAGCCGAGCAAATGTCAGGTGGGTATGATGAAGGTCTCCTACCTAGGACATAGAGTGGGGAGTGGTAAGATAAGGCCAGAGCCTGCCAAAGTGAAAGCCATTCAGGCAAGGCCTGCACCTGTTACTAAAAAGCAGGTGAGGGCATTTTTAGGGACAGCAGGGTACTACAGAAAGTTCATCCCCAGTTATAGTACCATAATTTCTCCCCTCACAGACCTGACAAGGAAGAATAGGCCAGATAAGGTAGTGTGGATCCTAGCATGTGAGCAGGCATTCCAGAAGCTTAAAGAAGCTTTAGGAGGACCCCCTGTGTTAGCCAGTCCAGACTACAGCAAATAATTTGTTGTACAGGTGAATGATTCACACCATGGGGTGGGGGTTGTACTTTGCCAGATTTCTTCAGAGGGGGAAGAGCACCCAGTGTTTTTTCTCAGTTGTTGGCTCCAACCAGGGAAGAATGCTATGCATCTGTAGAAAAGGAATGTCTAGCCATAGTGTGGGCACTGCAGAAACTTCAGCCTTATCTGTATGGAATGAAATTCACTGTAAAGATCACAACCCCCTAATATGGTTAAACAGAGCCACCCAGCAAAATGCCAAGTTGTTAAGATGGAGCCTGGGGTTGCAAGCATATGATATATCAGTACAGCACCGCAGTGGGATTAGCAATGCCAATGCAGATGGGCTATCAAGACAGGGAATGGGGTGAGGTACACTCAGCTAGACCTAACCCTCTCAAGCGGTGTTTCTCAAGGGTCACTTGAAAAACTATAATGAGTTATCCAGGGGGAAGAGATGTGAAGATTGGGTAGAGATGGGTGAAGGCTGCCAGCCTAACCAAATAGAATTTGACACATAATTCTATTATTTGTAAATACTGTGAATGTTGAACTTAAAACAATGTGGAAATATTGCCATCTGCTGTAAAGAAAGTTAAGTCAAGCAATTCTTGTTGGTCCTTTGAAATTAAAATTATTTCATCACTGCCTTTGATGTTTTACAAGTCGGCTCCAGTCTGACTGGATGGGGCTTCCTGCCTATTAGGCTAAAGTTCATGACTAGAATTTACTTGGGGAATTTCCTTTATTGCTCTAAGTGTAAAAGAATGTAAATGCAGTTAATGTGTAGCATGGGAACTCCAGGAAGGGTAAAAAAGATGATGTAATGTTTACCAGGGAATCTTGAGGCGATGTTACAACTGCATTATGTATACAGACCACCCTCCTCCTCCCAACAAGCTCAAATATATGTGAGAGATGCAACTATATAGCCAAACTGGAGGCTAAGCTCTCTCAACCCAGTACTGGCACAGCCTGTCAGGAGCAGAAGGTAACCATACACACCACAAATCCAGTCTCACATAGACCTATCGCATCAGCAAACCAAACACATAAACACACAAAAACATACTCGGAGGCTCTAAATAAAAATCTGCCTAAGCAGCAGAGACCTCCAAAGCAGACATCCAAGCAACCCCTACCACAAAATAATACCCACGTAGCACATAGCTCACAAAGTCAGTGTGCCACACAGTCACAGCCCTTAAGGCTAAACAACACACCTAATACACTTGTAATAGGTGACTCTGTTGTCAGACACACTGACGTCCCACTCACCAGGCTGAATAAGGAGAAGGTCACTGTAAGCTGCCTGTCAGGTGCCAGGATCCGCCACATAACACAAGCACTCAGGTCACTCCAAAGCAAGTACAAATATGACTCCGTCATTGTCCATGCTGGTGTGAATGACCTGAGACGTACATCCCTGGACTACATGAAAAAAGACATAGAGGAGCTCTTTGATAATGTAGCCCAGGCCAGTATGACCCTGACCTTGAGTAGCATCTTACCCTCACCAAGAATGATGCCACAGTATAAAGACAAAATGATCAATTTTAACAACTGGCTAAAGTATTGGTGTCATTCAAAGGGGATCCAGTGTCAGTCAGCCTGGGATGACATGCTCGACAAGCCACGTTGCTTCGCTAGGGACGGCTTGCACCTGTCACCCCTGGGTTTTCAAATACTGGCAAAGGCTCTTGCATCCCCCATAGTGCCTTTTTTAGGCAAGGCTCAAAAGACAAACCCACCTCCATAGACAACACAAAGAAAAAAAACCTAAGGGTAATGCTGCTCAACGCCAGAAGTCTAAACCTCAAGATGCACGCACTTGAGACTCTCCTCAGTATGGAGAACATCAATATCTGTGCAGTAACAGAAACCTGGTTCAAGGCTCCTGAGAGCACCCCAGCGCTAACAGGTTATACTTCATACCATGCTTTCTGGCACCATAACTCGTACCGAACCAAAAAAAGGAGGGGGAATGTCCATATTTATCAAAGATTCCCACACCTCCAGGTTAGTGGCACTGCACGAAGGATTGGAGACCATCCATGTGCAACTAACAGTGGGCAAAACTGCCTTTCAGTTTGTAGCCTGCTACAGACCACCCTCCCAAATACAGGAACCTCACTCGGCTTTCCTGAGAACACTGGAGAATATGAAGGTCTCTCCAAACACCATTATATTGGGTGACTTCAACTACCCAAACATTGATTGGGAAAACTACTCAAGCCCAAACACCCTCACCCAACAGTTCCTAGAATTTATAAACTCAAATGCTATGGAACAACTGGTCACCACTCCCACAAGAGTGGAAAACATATTGGATCTGGTCATCACCAACATGGGGTCTCTATGTTCCACACCAGAGGTATACCCCTCATTGGTAAGATCAGACCATAAACTAATCTCACTGGACATCCATATTCTGTCCCCACCCCTAGCCAAGGAAACCACGGTGAAGAACTTCTCAAAAGCAAACTTTACACTTCTCAAAACTTAGGTGGAATCCTTCAAAGCCCCCGGACCAGTGGAAAATACGGCCCAAAATGCAGAATCCTTTACAAAAACATTCTATGGACACCTACAGGAATGCATGGAGCATGCTATCCCAAATAAAACCAAGACTCACTCCTCCTAAGGCAGGAGACCTGTCTGGTGGACCCCGGCCGTAAATAAGATATACAACAGAAGGATAAAGCTACTACATGATAGAGCAAAATCCCAAAAAGGGAAGGCATCTCTGATCAGTACTAGCAAGAAACTACGATCCCTCATAAAATCATCTAAGGCCAGCTTAGAAAGAAAAATTGCACAAGACACTAAAGATAATCACAAGGCCTTCTTTATTTATGTCAGAAACCTGGGAGGCAACTCCCAGATATGCTCTGAGTTAGTGCAAAATGACAAAAAATACACTGAACCCACAGCCATTGCCAACATCCTGGGAGAAAGGTTCAGTGCAAACTCCCCCCCCCCCAACAAAAGAGAAAATGTCTATCCCAACAGAGTGTAGCCTTCCTGAGATCACAGATGCACAGGTGAGAGCTTCCCTCTCCAAAGCAAAAAACACAGCATCAATGGGACCAGACGGTGTCCCAGGCTGCGTCTTACACGAGCTCCAAGAAGAACTAAACCCTCATATAAAGTCACTGCTCAATCTCAGCCTTACTATATGATATGTACCCAAGGAATGGCGTACAGCAACAGTGGTCCCACTCCACAAAGGTGGTGCCACAACAGACCCCAGAAACTATCGCCCTATAAGCCTGACTAGCCTGGTCTGCAAAGCTATGGAGCATATTATCATGGAAATCATAAACAAAGACATTGGGAACCTCCAGACACTGGATCCTACCCAATTTGGCTTTGTTAAGGGCAGATCTTGCCTCTTGAACCTGGTTGACTTCTTTGAAACAGTTACCAAAGCCATAGATGAAGGGAAGGTAGTCCACACAGCCTACCTGGACCTCGCAAAAGCCTTTGACACAATACCCCACTCGGGCATCATAAATAAGCTCACTAACTTAAATATCAACCCCTATGTCACAAGATGGGTTGCAAACTGGCTCAGGGATCGAACCCACATGGTCAGAATAGCAGGTGCCATGTCAGACTCTAAACCAGTTATAAGTGGTGTCCCACAAGGCTCAGTCCTGGGACCTCTCTTGTTTGGTATATATTTCTCTGAGGTACAGGCTAACACGGGTGGACTATGGCTGACCAAGTTTGCAGATGACTGCAAAATGGGTGCCGTAATCGACTCTCCGGCTGACACAAGCATCCTCCAAAAGGGTCTCACAGAGACAGACAACTGGTGCCAGAGCCATGGCCTAAAGCTTAATGCCAAAAAGTGCATAGTCATCCCCTTTGGGAAAAACAAAGTGCCCACAAATTACCACATAGGTGGTAATCCATTAAGTACGGAAGAAGTAATAAGGGACTTGGGGACCCAAGTAGATAGCAATCTCTCCTTTGACAATCACATTGCCAAAGTGGTTAGAAAGACCTTCTATATAGCCCACATTATCATGAAAGGGTTCACATCTAGATCAAGAGAGGTCATTGTGCCCCTCTACTCATCACTTATCAGGCCCATAATTGAATACAATGCCCCATTTGGGATGTACCTTACCCAACACCTGCAGAAACTGGAAAGACCCCAAAGGTGTCTCACCAAGAGGATCAAGGGGCTCAAACAGATGCCCTATGCAGTTCGGCTAAAGAAACTCCAGCTCTACTCAGTTGCGTATCGCCTACTCAGAGGCGATCTGTGTCTGACGTATAAAGCCATGTCCAACCCAGAATTAATGGACATGCTTCACCTCAGGAAATCCAAATCCCTTAGAGCTACATGCTCCATGGACTTGAACCTCAGCACAGAAATAAATAGGATATGCTGGAGGGACAGATTCATATCCCAGAGGCTCCCCTCACTCTGGAACAAAATCCCAATCCATGTTAGGCAGAGCCCCTGACTGACCCTCTTCAAGAGAAATCTTGATGAGTGGATGGGAGATTGTATGTTTACCCCTGGGATCTCTTCTGTATCTCTGCTTGACAGAGGTACAGTAAACTAACCTTAAAAGGGCTACCTTCTGTGACCTACTATACAGAGGCACAGTCAACTAATCTAAAAGGGTGGCGAAAGCCAAACACACTCTGGCTAGGCTTATAAATGCCCTAGGGCAGATAGCCTAGTATCAAACTATGAACCTATGAACCTATGAATCAGAATTGGAGTTTCAATTTAAACAGTGAGAACCAGAGATTATAAAGCATTTTTATCATTGACTATCCAACTCAGCACTGCCGTATGCTCTCTTTATGTAAGTAGTATGTTAGAACTGTGTTTTCTCCTAGAGGTAGCCAGGAATTATAAAGATTAGACTAAGTGTTTTTCTGTTATATCAGAACTTTCCTACTGTATTGTTTTAAGTTTCTGTGTGATCTCTGAACTCTTGAATAGCACTGTGGTGTAGTAGTATTGTCTTGGGTTTCTAGTATTTATTATTAAATATTTTTAGCCCCTTTTCAACTGTGCCTGGTTTATGTAGAGATAAGTTAAGCTCTAGAGTACATTGCATATTTATTGAGTTTATTGTACAAAGCCAGTCTAATAAGCCTTAGACTGTTTAGTCACATTTACCAATTGGATAATAGTATTGCACAGTAATAATTTGACACCCTTTTAAGGGTCTTTGGGTAACTGATAATTACTAGCTTGTGGTGGCAGTAATTACTACCGTATAGTCTGGGTAAAAGGGCACAGCAGGAGAATCTCTGTCAGCCTTTCCCAGGAGTGTCTGTGAAGTTGTATAAATACTTATCTCAAAGTGTGTGTGTGTGTGTGTGTTTGTGTGTGTGTGTGCGTGTGTGTGTGTGTGTGTGTGTGTGTGTGTGTGTGTGTGTGTGTGTGTGTGTGTGTGTGTGTGTGTGTGTGTGTGTCAGCTACTTGGGCAGGGACGCAAAGCACTGGTTGGACAGAGACGGTAATGGAGGTTAGCTTGCAAGCTAGGATAAGATCTGGACTCTATAGCTGTGCCAGTGGGGTGTCTTACTGGGGACCTTGGAGCAAAGGAGCAACCAGCCCCAGACTGACTGTGATCTCTGCATGCGCTTAAGGGAAATTGTACTTTACTGTGTGTATTTGTTATCCTTTCCCCTCATATGAGACGCCCTCCCTGGTGTTAGTGTTGAGGCTTGAGGCTCCTTAATTGCTGGGCTAGGGAATGGGCGTCACACTGCTATATAGATGGAAAGTGTTCAGAGGACTACATTCCAGCAAAGTGAAATATCTGAGGGACTACTTCCAGGTAACTACAGCTAGAATGTACGCTAAGGGCACCCCTGTCAGCATTATCCATGATGACAAGATATGTACTCACACCCCATAACAGATGACTGTGGTTTTCCACTTCAGCCGTAATGACCCAGTAAAGAAAACCATAAAATCCTGCAGAGGAGGCTTACAATAGCAATCACACAATGACATAAAATACCATAGACTGTATCTTTGGTGTACAGAAAGCTAGGTTGAGGAGTCTGGGCACATCCTGGATTTCACAGTAATACACACCTGAAAAAGCAGCACAGATGATTACTGTTACACAATATGCTAACAACAATACATGGCAGTCTTCCAGCTGCACTGCAGGTGTGAATGATCTATCCCAAGAACCGCAGATGCCTGAAAATGACATTCTGCAGCTATCAGAGGAGGAAGAGCAGGAGGACACAGATAGCAGAAGAAACAAGTGTGGGAGACAGATGACATTGTCAGTGGTCTGCACAATAGTTATCATTACCTGTATTTTACAATGTGAGGGAAAAATCAATAAGACAGTATATAACACGACAGGAAGTTGAGGCAGTAACACAGTATGGTCATGGAAACAGTATAAGGAGGCACTCACCCTTCATGTTCTGCTCTTCTGGAGAAGTGGATGTACCTATGAAAATGAATGCAGACAACATTACACGTTTGGTTGTACTATTATGCATGTGTTGAAGTTGTATGGCAGTATGTCATTACATTTAAGTTGGTAATCATCACTCTGTGTGGATGGATGTGTATGATGCAATTCTGTTGCTGTAATACAAAAATAACAAAGAATGAACATGCATGTAAAAGCGAGTCTATATTATAAGCTCAAATGTTTAAAAGAGCAAGCACTTTTTTATCAAGCTGTAAACATCTAAACCACTAAATAGCGAAGACACAGAACAGCGATTTTTTTTTCCAGGGAAAAAAATCACTGGGCCATTTTTGGGACTTTGCCATTTCCTCCACTGTGGTGCAATCTCGGAGTTGGTATATTTAAGCAGGGGGAGTGTGGGGTGCGAAGCCCCCCACTTTATTTTGTGTTTGCATTTGTTTTTTTTTTTTTGTTTTGTTTTTTTTTTTGCAGAGCAGCGATTTTTTTTTTCCCTGCGTGAAGAATAATGTCACAGCCTAGTAGGCAACAGGCCTCATGGCATCTATTTTGACTTCCCACCCCATTAATCATGTTTGAGAGGTTAGTCCAGACTTCATTCCTCTATATTATATTTCCTGCCTATCCAAGGAATATTCATACTTGGTGCAGAGCATCTATTATCATTCTTGTTTTCCTCTGGGGAATAATTGTCACCCCCTAGGTCTGCTTGCCATCTGAAAGACAGTTATATGCACATAGTTAGATTCATGTGTGGGCCCCCATATGGGGGTGATTATGTGGGCAGCTTATGCCAATGTAACCTCTCTGCAGCCATGTGCAATTCCAAAATCTAGGAAACAGTCATTGGTCCTTATAGTACTGGGACATATAAAACAATGTTATATGAAAACAATGCATGAGTACATAAAAGTTGGAACAACAATTTAAGTTGTGATATCTGTAGAGGCTGTCTGTGGGATTTGAACCCATTACAATGGAGGTCCTAACACAACAGTATTGTGCCACATGAGCCGCACAGTCTGTATACAGATCACATTACCATACTATACATGACATATGTATAAAACAGCAATGTGTGATAGCAACTGTAATGCAATTTGAGCCTAAATAGACAATCTGTGTTAAAAAAAAAACTCACATTAACATGAACTGTTATACATGATGAACTTATATCAACATAATCAACACTGAGCAGTGAATGCCATACACATTAGCAGAGAGTATTTGAAAATTCTTAATTGAACAACTTACGGTAAGTGTGGGGAAACCTCTGTGTCCGTAAGCAGACCACACACAGTACATGGTAAGCAGGAATATACACGGATCTTGTTCTATTCAGGCAATAGTTCTAGTATATGTTTTAATAAACACCAGCAAATACATGTCCATAACAGTACTAGAAATGCATACTACATAGCAACATATGGATAATGTCAGAATCCATAGGCTGCCGTACATATACCACAGAGAGTATCAAGTCACAAGAGATATGCAGAAAATCCGTGTGTACGTCTTAATGTACTGTTCACTTGTGCTGTTCAGATTTGTTGGTAAAACTCATATGGGAAAATACTGTTTGTTATTGATGCAGATGTACTCACCTGTATGCATACAGGTCAATCCCCACAGCCTTCCAGTAAGTCACATACACTTTTTATATTGTGCACAGTTTTCCCTAAAAGCATATACACGTACATTTTTAAGGAGTAATGATAACATAGATCTATAAGGAGAAAGATATATCCCAACACAATGATGGCAACAGGTGAAAAATTACCTTTGCAGCTGCCTACAAGTTAGGTATATTTCAAAGTAACACCAGTTATCTGCATGCAGCTTTTAAGTCTCATTTGTGCCATTCATAATTAATGAGGTCCATTAAAATTCAAGATTTTAGAATTTCATTTGCGCACATCCACGCAAGTTCTCAAAATTCAGTGCATTAACCTAAAGCTTGGCATAATGGGAATGTGTTCCACACAAATGCCCAGATCAGACCATTGTTACCTGTGAACTGAGTGGGACCTCCATGAACAATTTATTGTATTGTGATATTCTGACATTCTCAACATTATCATTGAGGGGATTACTTCCAGGAGGCTTCCAGATGTCTGGACACCCAAATGGACTGAGAAAGAGACTGCCCAGATGCTGACCATCTATGCTGGAGTGGGACATCATATGACAGCCAGATCATGAAACATCGCAATGATCAATTTATGGAACTGGTTTGCCAGGAAGCATCAATGATGTATGGGAATCTACTGGACTGGAGGGCAGGTTTGCCACTGTTACAATGACCTGCATTAGAAGAATGCAGAATATCTTCATTGGAGGGTCATCAAGTTGCAGAGACAGCTGGTAGATGCCTACAGAAAGTGTCACAATCCTACATATATCTGAACATTCCTAAGGCACTCAGAGATATAGCTGTGTCCCAGATTTCAGGTGCATGCCTTTTATAACCATTAAGTAGTTGTTTTGACAATTAGCTTATCTGGATAATTGAGAGGACAATGTGACTGTTCTCCTCATAATTATGTGTTTGATTCCCATGGTATTTATTTCTTTACTATTGTTTATTATGTACATAGTAATAAACATTTTAGATGTTTCTGTTTTCCAATATATAAGGACATTATTTCATACATCCATTATGGTCATGTATCACTGAAGCCTATAGTGCCTATCCCGCTGATGACAACACATTTCTCTGTTACCTGAAATACTTCAACAGTATCTACCTGATTATATGTGAATGCCAACTTATAAAGACCTCTGTTAGTTCATTCTGCTTTACAAAATAAACAATATTACTAAAGTCCCCTTTGTTTAATACAAGAGCACTGCATATCAAACTGTCTAAACATATCTTTTGCATTGTAAAACTTGATGATATCTTGCAATTTTGTGGATCATGATGGCCTATAACATTACTGTTTTGGATGTTTCCATATTTATCCATTATCCATAGGCATACAGATGGATATTAGCTTATTCTGTAAAGCAACAGGCCCACATGCATATGTCTTGACTAGGTGTGGGTTCAAACCCACACAGGGGCTAATTCTGATTATGTGCCTGTGTAAAGGTTTTCAAAATGCTACTACACATACCTATCTCTCTTATCTGTCAGATTTCCGTGACTATCTCTGCAATCAGTAATATTCTGCCAACAGCACCTCTCTTACTATAGTCTTATGTGTAAAGCTTTGAACATACTGGTATAGTTCTGTAAAAATAAAAGTGGAATATGCTAACATTTTCAACTTGAATTTTGTGTATGAATATGATATTGCTTATCAATTCAAATTCAACACTCTTCTCATATTATATTTGAAGGGAGTGAGATGGTCAGACATAAATTTGGACTGTAGAACAGAGACATCCCCTGATTACAGGGATAATTTGTAGTTATAATTTGTACTTTGACAATAGATTTCGGTACATATTTAATGTCCTTCCACCTAAAATATATTAATGTGTTCATGATGTACAGCAATTTGCAATTGCCTGTTAGCAGCTATGTATTATATGAGAGTGCTCCAATGTCAGAGGTATAAAAGTTTACTGTTGTGTTTTTGTTTTGTCACCACTATGCTGATATGCATTCATGTTTGCAATTTGGTTATCATGAATGCACAGCACTTTATACTACTCATAAAGCATAAGCCACGATCCCTATTCGTACCCCATCCCTCCACATTCATACCTTTGTGTTTTTGTGTTGTCACCACTGTGCTCATATGGATTCATGTTTGCAGTTTGGTTTTCATGAATGCACAGCACATTGCACTACTCGTAAAGCTTAAGCTGTGATCCCTATTGGTACCCCATCCCTGCATATTCATGCATCAAATTCTTTTAATTGTATTTCCCCCATATGTCCTCAGGCAAGAAGATTAGTGTTGGGGTTAGATTGTGGGCACAGTAGAGAGATGCAAGTTTGAATCTCACATCCTTATTTTTGTTCCAGTATAAAAAGGACTGCATGTGAAACATTGAAACCTATGTATGGAGATTCTCTAATATTCTTTGATTGAAAAGTTTTAGAGAACATGAGCTGAGCAATGTATATCAATGTTTTTTCATACCTACATCATTTATACCTGCTTTTTTACTTTTTGCAGGTGATGAGGAGCACACTCCGAATCAGGCCCTGTGCACCGAGCGGATACACAGACTGGAAGAGCAGCGCAGTGAGGGAGAGGTATGTTGATTATTTTGTCTGATTTTGTAAATAAAAGATATGTAATCAATTTTAAAGGTTCCTGTTTTTTCCATTACCATGTATACTACTTATGATGCAGGAATACCCATCATGCATCTTTAATGTAAGTGCAATAGTCAACAATACCTGTGATTACAAGTATGAATTACATAAAACTATGTCTACATAGCATTTAGCAGCAAGTCATTTTTGCTGAAGATAATGTTTTGAATTGCAGACCACAACCTAGATGACAAGTCATTTATGTGTAACTGTCACAGTGCTTTTAATTGTGATGTTTCTCATACAAGTTAATAGTGTTTTGCCTGCTGTTTGTAATGCATGTGCTGGTATACTTGCAGCTGTGGATGCGTTTCTCAACAACTACTTAGTTGTGTATAGCCTTCCTATTCATGTGCTAAATGGGTGTCTACTATGTTAGTATTAACACTGTTGCTAGTGAATAGTCTGTCATGCCCTTCAGTTAAACATGGGTGTCATATTGGCCACAACACTTTTGATGGTTTGTTTAAAACACAGTGGTATACTCTTTATAAGGATATTTGTGCGCATAGACATTTCTGTCCAGCACTTCAAACCGCCTGTTATGCAATAAATAAGCAGCATCATGATGTTTGTCATATAACATTGTTTCCACATTTGTTATTAACTGGTGCAGTTCCTTCCCATCTATCAACTTATATACATTCTCTTCATCTAACATATTCTGCATGGTTGAATTATTGTAGCTAGTGTCCATGACCGCCACTGGTCCTCCCTTATCTGCTGACATTATACTTATTGATTCATCTTGTTTTAACTTTCTCAACGTCTCTGATTCTTGTTTACTGATATTGTACTTATTATGACTACTTTTTAGTTCCAGTTTATCAAAAACTGGAGATGTTAAGGGAATATCTTATTCAGGATGGCACTTGTACCCATGTTCAAATAGATTTGATATGTATGTTGATGGACATAATATTATGTAATAATGATATGTTGTTTAACTACCAAATATACTTGCAGAGGGAGGGGGTGGCCATGGGCATGTCTAGTGCCAACAGTTACGCAAATTTAATAATGGCCTTATGGAAGAATGAACAATCTGTTAAAATAACTGAGTGGAAATTGGTAATATTTTACAGGAGGTTTGTGGATGACCTCTTTCTGTTATGGAAGGGGGAAGAGGCAGAGTTGGAAAGGTTTTTCCAAGCAGTGAACACAAGTACATCGTTTTTAAAATTTGATATGCAACACTCAAATTCTAGAATTGATTTTCTTGATGTGAGCATTTTGAGACATGATGCAGGGAAATTCCAGACAAGTATATATAGGAAGGAATATCATAGAAATACTCTTTTGCATAGAAAAAGCATGCACCCAGGGTATATCTTTGATAATATAGTGAAAGGACAGGCCCTTAGGACCTCAAGGTTAACAATGGATGAGGACAGGTTTAGAGAAGAAATACTATCCCTGGTTAATAAATTGAGGGAAAGGGGCTATGCTAGCAACAAGGTAGCTGATACTTTTAAGGATATGAAGGTGCAAAGGTTGGACAGGGCAAGCCGTACTTTTCAACTAATAGGAATAGGAATGATGTTAAGAGCAAGACACCCCTAACCAATAAAATGCTGGTACCTATACATTACTGTAGTAATGTGGGGGTGGTAACAGAAACAGTGAGAAAGTTCTGGCCCATCCTTACTCAGGATGAAGAAATAAGAAATATAGTAGGTAACAAACCTAATTTCCAGTTTAAGAATAAAAGATCTTTGAAACAGATGCTTTATTATTCATTTGGGGGCAAGACACCAGGACAAAGGAGGGATAGGAATGAGGGCATGTACCCATGGAAGAATTGTAATCAATGCCAGTATATATTGGAAAATAATATTTGTATACATCCAGATTCAGGACAAAGATATGTGTTTCATGTACTTGCAGATTGTAATAGTGAAAACATTGTTTATTTGGCCAGGTGCAAGGGATGCACATCCTTTTCGGGAGGTAAGACAAAAAGAAAATTAAGGTATCATATACGTGAGCATGTACAACAAATAAGGAAGGGCACTGAAACTAATGCACTGGCAAAACATGTCTTAGTTTCAGATCAAACCCATGCTTTTGAGTTTACAGTGATAGAACAAGTTCATGAAAATGAAAGAGGTGGGGATATTAGAAACACCACTGAGACCTCGGAGACACGTTGGATAATTAGATTAAGGGCAGAATGAGAAAAAGGGTTGAATGATAGAATTCCAATACAACCCATTTTAAAGAATAGAAGTCTGTTCAAATAAATAGTATGGATTTTTATAGTTAAGTTTTTATAAATGTTTTTTATGTAACAATGAATGTTTTAAGCTATGTTGAATGTTATGGTATTATAATAGTTTTTATAGGAATGTTTCTATTTTTAGGAATAATTTTAAGGGGCAGATGAGATTATGGAGCATGTGTATATGTGTAGTTGCTTGAGCAAATGTAATTTAAAGCATTGAACAGTAAAGGGTTAAACAGATGGAAGCTGGGTTTAATTGAGTAAGCTCTCTTATAGGTTCATGACTGTATGAATTGGTTTAAAAGAGGGTGTGTTAGAGTAAAGAATTTTTTATGAAGGTCTGAAGAAGTGGTGTTTGAGACCACAAAAGCACTAACCATATTCACTGTTTTTACCAGTTGTTCTACTATTAAACCTGCTTTTGGATATTTCAGCAGTGGTCTGACTTTTCCTTGCTGTTGGCTGTTACGCTGGATGGTGCTGTGCGTATAAGACTCATATGAGTATTGCATGGCACAGTATCATGGAATGCTTCTTTTCAAATTTCAGGAGATGTGTGTTGATTTTGTGCATGCTAGTCATGCATAATGATGAGTGGTAAAGAAGTATTCAGGTGATGTCAGGATTTCCATTGGTGAGCTGTGTTATACATGCCCAGCATGCCCTAGAGTAAACTGCTCACATTCTGTGATGGATACAGTGGATTGACATGGTCCAGTATTGAAAGCATACATAAGTTTAGATAATAGAATATAGAAAATGGGTTGTGTACATGACTAGATATCCGCTAGTAGCAATTCTGTTTATTGTACTTGTCCTACATAATCATTTTATCCATTTCCTCTGAGACTGTTTATTTTTAATGATGTCTGTAATACACGCTGATATGCCTTTATTCTCATATGCAGACATTATGTCAATGTGATGTTACTTAATATCTGATAAGACTTCAGATGTGTACATCAGTTTCTGTTTAATGTTGGGTTTGATTTTCACAGGAATGTGCAGCCTAATAGTCATTTGTTTTTCATTTTTACAGTACAGTACATGTCTCAAAACATATTCATAGCTCACTTTATATGTCTCTATCTGCACTATGAAAAACAGTAAACTGTAAGTTTATGGCATATACTGGTGGTGAGTACGTTTTACATGTGTGCCTCTCATTTATTTATTTATAGTACTGATTTTTTATATATTCTTATATTTCTGCTGGGTCTGTTCTAGTTGTTGCTCTATTTGGTTTGTTTCTGCTGTAAAAAAGCTTTCATTTTTTTACTTTATTTTTAGTATCTTATTTTGATTTGTTTTACTATTTACATTTTTCTAATTTAATCTATCTTCTTTCTGTAAACTCTCATTCTTATGGTACAAGCCTGAGTATCAAAATTCCATGCAGTGATAACGAACTTTTTCTTCTGTGTTTTATTTATTTTATTTGTCATTTGTTAACTGAGTTGGACCAGCTGAGCCACATACCTATTTTCAGTTGAGACACAAAGAGAAAAACTCCAAACATTACAAGACATTAACATGCATGAATTCAAAAAATAAGAAAATTACATAACTATATCATACATTCATAAAGCAGGAAAACTTACATAGTTATATCATTGTACATACTTATGCATGAAAAGTATAACAGATACAATGAAAAGTCAGACAATGTCAGTTCAATGTTAGTAGGTCATTTTATTACAGAAAACAGATCTCGATTGGTAGTGAATACATGTTAGTGTTGTTATTAACAGAGAGTATAGGTAGTAGAAGGCTGAAAGATTTGGAGTAGAAAGGGGTATAGAGGGGGCGATTAAGTAAAAGGCTGAAAGATTTTGAGTAGAGAGGGGAAAAGAGAGGGAGAGTTAAGTAGGGTCCTGGCATGGACAGAAACTAGAATTAAGAAGGTAGTTTTTAAGTTCAATTCTGAAGTGGGCTGTCCATTTGATGTTACGGATATTTGGTGGGAGATTTTTCCAGGCTTGGGCCTGTGCTTTTATAAAGAAGTTTAGCAGTGTTTTTATTGTTTTTTTAAATACTAAGGAGGTGTTGATCAGAGCTGTATAGAGTTCAAGAGGGGGGTAAAGGAATATGAGAGAAGACAGAGATGGACAGGCTAAGGATTTGTTTAGTAAGGTATGAGTGAACTGGAGCTGGGAAAGAAGAGGAAGTTGGGGGAACTCAAGCCACTGAAGTTGTTTTAAAGTGAGGCAGTGATGGGATTTGTATGTTTGATCTGAATGACAAAAAGTTTACTTTGACTTTGACTTGTTCTAATTCTATGCTCATTATACAGATGAAGGACATACATACGCAAGTTGCTGGCTACTGCTTTCAATGCATCCTTGTTCTTGTTCTGTATGTGTATATTAACCAGTGTACATTGTGAAAATTTATGTGCCAACCTGGTATTGGTTATATAGCATTAATCATAGATATGTGACCATATATTATTGTTACATGTCACTGGTGTGTGCATCTGTATTGACATTGCTTTCAAATAATTTCCTGTTATGCCAATGAAGGTTTTTTGTATATATATATATATATATATATATATATATATATATATATATATATATATATCTAGATGGGTCTACCTGAAAACACCAACATGTCAAAACACTGACAACGAAATAACCGACACGAAAAAAAACAAAAAAACAGAAAAGTTCAAAAACACGAAACTTCACATGCCTGACAAACCAAAATCCTGACACTCAACAAAACAAATACCTTTCCCAAAAAACACACACACAACACAAGCACACCATAAACCTTACAAACCTACACTAAACCTTACATACACAACTATCTATGCACTAACCTTAACCCAAACCCTAACCGTAAAGGTCCATCACTATCGCACACTTAACTGACCCGCACCCTACCCTAACGTCCGTCACTATCACACACTTACCTTGCTCACACCCTGACCCTAACATCTGTCCCTATCGCACACTTACCTTAACATGTCGGTGTTCTCAGCATCAGGATTCTCAACTGTCAGTCTTCTCCATTGTCAATCTCCCAGTGTCGGTGTTCTTGTTGTCGGTGTTCTGCGATTTTGGCGCTTTCAGGTAGACCCATATATATATATATATGTGTGTGTGTGTGTGTGTGTGTGTGTGTGTGTGTGTGTGTGTGTGTGTCATTCAAATGAGTTTTAGATCAATTGAAGTAGACCTATATATATATATATATATATATATATATATATATATATATCTGAGACGATATGTTTGAACTTGTAAAAGTTTGATCTGACTGAATGGAGATCTCCGTACAGTGCGGAAAGGGAAGATTTCCCATTTATGCAATGTAGTGCAATCTCGGAGTTGGTATATTTAAGTAAGGGGGTGTGGGGTTGCAGGAGGCATAGCCCGCCCCTGCTATAGATGTTTAGTTTTGTGTTTTGTTGTTTTATTTGTTTTTACTTCACTGTTCAAACTTTTATGAGTTCGAACATATGGTCTCAGGCATATGTGCTTCGAACTTGTAAAAGTTCGATCTACTGAAGTAGATATATATATATATATATATATATATATATATATATATATATATATATATGGGTCTACTTCACTTGACCTAAAACTCATTTGACTGGCACCCATTTGACCGACACCCAATTGACCCAAATTTCACTTGACTGACTCCCATTTCACCGACATTTAAGACATAGACTTGTTGTGGGTTTTCCTTCACCTGTGACTTGCTTGTGATAAAAACAATTTTTTACCTACTCTAAAATAATGTATCCATCGATACTAAGCTTATTCAGTTTTTGTAACCAGATCTTCCCCTCTTATCTTAACCTTTACCTTCTGTAATACTCTAAATTTGAAAACATGATCTTTTCTCATAAGCATAATATGCTTAATTAAGTCAATACTATCAGTTTCCCTTCTAATTTCAGAGAGGTGTGATCTTATCCTCTCCCTTAACTTTTGATTTGTTTTACCTATATAGAAATGTTCACATTTAACACAATTAGCCATATATACCAAATTATCAGTGCAACAATTGGCAAAGGAGGTAAAACAAAACAATTGTTTAGTAATAGGATACCTAAAAGTAGTCTCATTATTAATACAGTAGCAGTATGAATGATTATAGCAGGGAACAGTCCAATTAATATTAGATTTAAACACAGGGGCACCATTACAAGACAAACCTTTATAACAAACTTGCTGCTTCAAATTCCTTTCTTTACTAAAAGAAAAGGATAATTTACCTCCTACTATTTTTGTACTCTCAGAATTAGATTGCAGAATTCCCCAGTTCTTATATAAAACTGATTTAATAATTAGTGTATGTCTATTAAACTTCATGATATAACTTACAATATTATTATTACTTCTCCTTTCTCTACACATATTTGTTCTTTATGAAAATAGTGGTTTAACAGAAGCAGTACATTCATTAAGTACAATCTGTTTTGCTTCATTAATAAGTATAATCTGTAATCTGATCTGGTTCCAAAAACTGAATTAGCTGAATATGGACAGATAAATTATACAGTCTATAGAATTCCAGCATATGTCAAATGAATATAATAATATGCCAGAAAAAGTTAAACTTTTACTGCTGTTAAAAAGCATAAGATGAATAGAGACATCTCTGACTTTAAAAAATCTAAATGTTTTCCATTGGCCCAAAGAGCAGAGAAGGATGGTGATGTCAGCTGCCCTGTCTTCCGGTAATGAAGGAGGATTGGTAGGGAGAGATACGTTAACATCTAAATCTCACCTGAAGTGTAGTGATTTAGTTTTTGACCTAGATGACAGTGTTAAGGGGAATGAAAGAAGTAAAACTCTGAACAATAGCAAATCCCTGTCTGTTGAGGTAGCACGTTCTACTTTCTCAGGCTGTGAATTTAATAGCTTTCTCCTTCAAAATAGTTTATTTAGGGTCTCCAAAAATATCACTACAGCTTCCAATACAGATACAACCACAATTATGAGGATGGAGTTTAACTTAAAAGAAAAATCAAGGAAAGGAACAATTAAAAGAAATCACACGGATGGAGATAGACAGCAGTCAACGGTAAAGGTAGGACCAGTCACCAGGAGAAAAACGTTAGTAAAATAACAACTGGTTTGACTGTACATAATCTTTCTAAGTATGTGCCTTCATATAATGAATTAAGACTTTTAGATAAAGGACTTACCTTTATAGCATTGGTGCAAGGAAACATTAGTGATGCTTTCACTGAATTAAGGTTATTTATATGTAACATTGAACTGAAAATGTATAAAAATGAAACAGATGTTATAGATCAGCTAAGAAAGCAAAATGTTTTTGTTTCTTTAAGTATACCTGTTGTTAAAGCATTTTATGAAATGTGTGAAGATGAATTTTATAAGTTTTTTCTTGAAAATTCATGTGGTAGATATTATAACCTTACTTCTGAAGAAATACAAACTTTGTGTAATCTTTATAGTAACACTGATATCATTATTAAGCCTGCTGATAAAGGTGGTAAATTGTGATTATTGACAAAGAGCAATATCTGTATTGGATATATAAATTATTATCTGACTCTAGTATTTTTAAGAAGATAGATAGAATTGAAGTTAATAGTTTTATCTTTAATGTCAAAAGTTCTTTGTATGAACTATTCATTGAAGTCTCCATTAATCCTGAAACATATAACTTTCTCTCTGTGGCTGAACCCATCATTCTTGTCATTTATGGATTAACAAAAATCCATAAAGATATAAACGACCACCTATGTGACCGATAGTTTCAGGAAATGGATGGGTAACTACAGCCAATACTTAGAAAAACAGCTATCCCTTTTTTTACAAGATAGTAAAAGTTATATTAAGGATACCAAGGATTTCATACCTCTTTCTACCAGTGGTACAATTCTAATAAATTTAATGATTTTATATTAGCAACCTTAGACATTGAGTCACTGTTTACTGTAATGCCGAATGAGTTTGGTATTTGATCTATAAGAGAATTTTTATGTGCCCATAGTGGGTTTACAGGGATTAAGAATGAATTGCTATATATGATGACTGACATTGTATTAAATAATAATGTTCTTATTTTTAATAGAGAGTTTTACCATCAGCAACTAGGGGTAGCTATGAGCATCCATATGGCCAATCTGGTAGTTTCTAATTGTGAAAGTCAATATATATATATATATATATATATATATATATATATATATATATATATATAGGTCTACTTCTTAATTTCAAAAGATCACAAACTCGAGATTCATAATATCAAACCCAGAATCTCGAGGTTGTGAAATCTCAAAATTAAGAAATAATAAAAAAAAAAAACATGACAACTGCTAAAATTAAGAAATAATAAAAAAAAAACATGACAAGTGCTAAAACCACCACACCCCCTGCAACTTAAATATACTAACTCCGAGATTGCACTACAGTGAAGAGAATGGTAATGTTCCCATTCTGCACTGTATAGCGATGTACAATATTGTTTTTTTCACTGTATAGTGATCTCGGAGTTAGCATATTTAGGTTGCAGGGGTATGGTAGGTGCAGGGGGTGCTCACCCCCTGCAAAAACATGGTTTTAGTAGTTGTTATTTTTTTTTTTCCTTAATTTCGAGATTTCACAACCTTGAGATTCTGGGTTCGATATGAATCTCGAGATTGTGATCTTTTGAAATTAAAAAGTGGACCCATATATATATATATATATATATATATATATATATATATATATATATATATATATATATATATAAATATATACTATATATATATATATATATATATATATATGGGTCCCCTTCAGTAGATCAAACATTTAAAAGTTCTGAACCTCATATGGCCAAGACCATATGATCAAACTTTTAAAAGTTCGAACGGACTGAATGGAGATCTGCATACAGTGCAGAATGGGAAGATTTCCCTTTTCCGCAATGTAGTGCGATCTCGGAGTTGATATATTTAATTAGCGGGGTGCAGGGCTTGCCCTCATGAGGTTTATATTTTTTTATTTTTTTTTTATTTATTTTTATTTCTACTTTAGTTTTTGAACTTTTAAATGTTCAGTGTTATGGTCTTGGCCATATCATCTTCGAGCATTTAAAAGTTCGATCTACTGAAGTAGATCCATATATATATATATATATATACATATATATATATATATATATATATATATATATATATATATATATATATCTATAATATATATGTATACATATATATATATATATATATATATATATATATATATATATACACACACACACACACACACACACACACACACACATATATATATATATATATATATATATATATATATATATATATATATATATATATATATATATATATATATATATATATATATATATATACTGCATATCCATCTGAGAAATTTAAGAATGTACACCTGACTTATTATGCACATTTTGTGGATGTATGGGCAGACAGTAGGGATGATTTGGTGAAGTATATATGTGAGTTACAGAATACGACTACCTTTCTCAAGTTTGAGCTTAAATATTCTGATAAGCAACTTGATTTTCTTAATGTAACAGTACTATGCAATCAAGGTATGATTGATATCGAGGAAGAATGTTCAAATTACTATGTAGCTGCACTAGGATAGTATGCATCCACGACATGTATATAGCAGTGTAAATAAGAATGAATTTGTTAGAGTAAGTAGACTAAATATCAATTATGACTGTTTTATATCTGAAATGTCTAGAATGTCTGAGGATTTTCAGGCAAGGGGTCATGATAATATACTTAATAATCAAGCAAAACAGGTTGTGCTTAATGAACGTACTGCTTTTGCTAAACCACTATTTTCAAAAAGAGCAAATATGTGTAGAGAAAGGAGAAGGAATAATAATATTGTAAGTTATGTCATGAAATATAATAGACATCCACCAATGATTAAAACAGTTTTATATAAGAACTAGGGAATTCTACAATCTAATTCTGAGATTAAGCAAATAGTAGGGGATAAATTATCCTTTTCTTTTAGTAAAGAAGGAATTTGAAGCGACAAGTATGTTATAGAGATCTGTCTGTGTATAAATCTAATAATTATTCATACTGCTCCTGTATTAATAGTGAGACTACTTTTAGGCATCCTTTCATTAAACAATTGCTTTATTTTATCACCCTTGCCACTTGCTCTCCTGATAATTTAGCATATATGGCTAATTGTGTTAAATGTGAACATCTTTATATAGGAAAGACAAATCAAAAAGATCACATCTCTCTGAAATTAGAAGGGAAATTGATAGGAATGCCTTAAGTAAGCATATTATGCTTCTGGGGAAAGGTTACTATAAGAGGGGGAGAGCTGGTTACAAAAACTAAATTAGCTGAATATTGATGGATAAATTATTTTAGAGTGGATAAAGTACCTGGGCTCAATGTTAAAACTTTTGTAAAACCAATTTAAAGTATAAAAGAGAATTTGTATATGTTTCTTTGTTTTAAGGTTAATAACTGCATTGTTTTAATTATTAATTGATTGTTTAATATGTGACTAATGGAGTGGGTTGACCTTTGTATACATATAAATTAGATGAGAGAAGAACTGTTTCTTTAGCATTGAAAAAAGAGTTGTTTTTAACTTGAAAGCTTTGCATTTTATTGTTTTGTGTGAATAAAATTTTAGATGGTTATGTCTTTGCTTGTTTTTTTGTAGTTTTCTCTAAGCTTACTAGAGAGATTGTTGTAGATATGTATTTATGAATGTCAGGCAGCTTAGATCAGGATAGTATTTCTGTAAGTTTGTTAATGCACATCACCCTTTATGACATTCAGCTCACTTATCTTAAAATCTGGATCAGTAAGCCATGCCTCTAAATCAAACGGTGTACCTTTACCAAAACAATTGGCATGTGTATACAAATTCTGAGTCAAACAACCAGGGTCTCTGGTTACCAAAATACTGAGTGCAGTGTTTCCATCTCCGCTGACTGCACCAGGAACAAATTTTGAAATTTGTTGCATTAAAACTGTTAAGTCACCAGGCAACAAATCCATACTGGTACTAAATCAAAGAACCAGAACCAAAGCAAGCAGTCTAACTAGGTAACTGCCTAAATGCACATCAGGAGTGGAACGCAGCAGCTGGTGTGAGCAACCAAAATATGAAATACTAGTGACCGGATAACAGTGATGAGCTCTCTACTTTTAATACTTTTGTAACAGAATTAAATAAATGAACCATTTTTTTTAAGGTTTACTTATACTAATAATAAGGAGTCAATAAACTACCTTGATTTGACTATTTCAAAGGACTATTTCAATAAAAGATATATTTCTAATATTTATAGGAAGGAAACATATTCAAATTCCCTTTTATATTATGACACTAGTAAATCATTTCATCAAAAGAGAAACATCCTTAAAGGAAAGATGGTCCACCTTTCTAGGCTGCTTTCTACAGATTAAACTTTTGCTATTGAGGTAGAAAAATTAGGTAGAATGTTCCTTGAAATAAATTATCCAGTGTATTAAATACTTTCAGTGCAGGCCGAAGTTGTAAAAGGTAGCAAGAACTAGTTTATTCCTATTTTAAGTGCTAAAAACATCACACAGAATAATGATTGCTCAAGTAAAATCAAAATGGGGAGAGATTCTGATAAGATGGGGCAATGATCATAGAGTATAATTACTGAGCACCCCATATGGGAACCATCCTTAACAAGACATGGGATATTGTTTTTTGTACTGAATATAAACACATTTTGAGTTTTCACATGAGAATTACATTCAAGAAAGATGACAACCTTAAAAGCATTTTTGAAAGAAACAAGTTGGGTCATAATCAGTTTTATCATTCTAAAATGAAATGTGGTTGTTGCAAGTACTGTACATTTATTAAAGATGGTCTGTATTTGACTGTAGAAGGTTATGATTGGGTATCTGTTGTTATAAAACAAATATGTGTGCATATATAACTACTTATACAGCTTGTCTGGCATACTATATAGTTAAAACAATTAGAACATTAAACACAAGTATTTAAACCATGTATATGAAATTAAGAAGTTCAAATTGACTAATGCACTTTATAAACACTCTCTGCAATGTCCCTCTTTAATTTAAAATATTTTTATTTTTTTATCATTGATAGATTCAATTATGTTGATCAGGGTGGGGGGGGTGACAGTGTAATATATACACCCATTCCCACATTCTGTCTATGTATTTTAGAGTCAGCAATAATTTACATTCAGTTTCTAAATAGCTACAATGAAAAAAATACAGCAGGCAGACACAGATAACTATCTGTTATTTCTAATTGTACTACATCTAATCATGCTGAAAGTAAACTACATTTATAAATTGACAGATGTTTAATAAAAAAATAGCCACAGTATATTGGTAACAGGATAAACGGTTAGAAATGTTTAAATCCTCAGGCATCTGCATTTTATGTAAACAGTTTTATAACAAAACAAGGCATTTAAAACTAAACTTAAAAAAGACTTTTGTTTTAGATTATTGTCTCTTGTATTTTATGTACCATAATTCTGGAACATACCATTATGGACTGGGTAGAAACCTATATACTGCCCTTAATTAAGCCCCAAGGCAATATCTGTTGAGGCAAGTCTCTTTTCAAATTTTAAACAGTGGTGTTAAAATTAAATATCCTTCATCTGTCTAAGATACAAGGACAGAGAGTGAATTCTGCCTTAGAGATTTATACCATACCATTCAGACATGCATCTTAATGATGACTCCATCTATGCAAATGTTTAAATAAAGATTTCCACATATGCATTAAAGTACCTTATATCCTTTCTCATCCTTTCTCCTCTTCCCTCTTACATTTATTTCTCACCTCAGCTCAAAATTCCTTTATTCATTTCTCATTACATACTCCTATAGGTCTTAGAGCTTCTCTCTCTCTCTCTCTCTCTCTCTCCTTAATACTAATATGCTGGAATACTTTTTTTTGCTGGCTAGTAAAATCATAAACCACTAAAAGAATGCTTTAAGCCTGTCATATGCAAATGTTCTGTTAAAAATGTTGTATGTAATTACATATATATATATATGTATATATATGATGGTGCTGTGCTATTTACCCAGTTATAATAAGAATAACATCCATCATAATATGCAGAACATTATATATAGCATATGATTGTTATTGCAAATGTGTGCTTTCTATTGGATTTAGGTTGCTTATCTCAACCATGTTATCAGTGCTTTTGCCATTATAAGTGTATTTTCCAATTAAATTATTTACATACACTCTGTTGTAAATGCCTTTTGTCTTCAACTTCATTACATTTCATGTGCTTTGTATTTCTATCTTGTGTACATTATTTTGTGCTTCAGCACCTGATTTGTGGATGAAAAGGGAAAGTGGACCATCTCACTTTCTTTATTAACAAACACAAGCTTGTAAACAAACAAGCAACTAAATACATACATACATACATACATACATACATACGTATATAAATCAAATAAATATCTGCTGAGGGGTAGATTAGTGGCATAGAGTTAATGAAAGTAAAGTATATTTCAGTCAGAGACTAACCTGAACTTGAAAAGACAATGGGCAGGATTCACGAAGGCTTGCACGGAGTGTAAGAGACGTGCAACACTCCATGCAAGCCTCGCGATCCAGGAACAGCCCTAAACTCCATGTAAGAGACCAGCTAAAACGTCTCTTACACAGACTGGGCGTGGACATGCTAAATACCTCACTTGCAGCCGAAAGGTATGCAAATGAGGTATATTAGTGATCCACGAAGCAGAAACCAGTCCGTGTAAGAGACGTTTTAGCTGCAGAAATGTACTCAGTTGACAACTGAGTACGTTTCTGCAAATTCCACAATGGAGCCATGTCAGCTCCAAAAAAAGGGTGCATATGACTCAAGCAGCATGCCAATGGCCAAATATGTGGCCATTGGCAATATAACCCGATGCCAAAATGGGCTGCGCTGTATAAAATCATAAAAAAGAAGGTTATAATCCCACAGATGTGGGTTTCATGTAATACATGGAATGACAATGCAGGGACCAGAAGACCAAAAACAACATGGCCACCGTGTAGTGGTTGCTAAGGGGGGGGGGGGAGCTGAGTCTAAGACATGTAACTAAGCATTAGTAGGCAATCTCATGTAAATGAGGGTTAGGATACTGAATCTCACAGTCACATAGCAAATGACCACAGTCTGAGTAGTGTAAGAGATACATAAGGGGGAGGAATAGAGTAGGAGATAGGTGACATCACAGGGGGGAATGGTAGAAAGAAATGCAGTTCATTGGAGGTCAGTGTAACATGACAGATGACAGACACAGATCATGGAAAGAGGTGTGCCACTAGATAAGTCATGGAAAGTCAAGAAATGGAAGGTGTACACTGTTACTTACACCCAAGTTTCTTGCTGGGCGTGCATGCGCACGTGTGCACGCCATGAAGCGCGAGTAGGGCAGTGTGCACGCGTGTAAGGCAGACTGAGCATGTGGGAGCGTGTTGGGAGATGTTTAACACTATGTTTGCCTGGGTGTATGCGCGTTTTAACCCAAATAATTAGATTCTCAACCATGTAAGCACGTGTGCGCATGTGTAAGCCACTGTGAGCGTGTTTCTGATGGTATGCACGTTGCTCCCCCCTGAGGAAACAGAGAGGAAAAAGGAAGCAACAGAATTAATAGGAAGCTAGCAGGGATAATTGCTGAAGCTAGCAGGTGAAAACAATTAGAAGCAGGCAATTACACAGGCAGAATAGTAGCCCAGCCCAGCACTTAAAACTCTGCAAACAGTAGTGCAGGATGTTTCTCTTAAGAGACACTGCAAGACAGGAGTAAGCTAATAGAAGTGAAAACTGAAAACGCTTAACTCAGAGCAGAAATGTTAGGGGCTGCCATAGCTGTCATAATGAGACATAGGCGACTTGCTGAGGGTGGTGACAATGCAGATGGTGCCAGACAACCCACAGTGAGGAGACGGAGAAGAGTGTACAGGCCCAGGGTCACCTACCACGGGTTACATGAGCTTGAGATAGTAGAGCGCTATAGAGTGGACAGAGAGCTCCTGCAGCAAATTGTTGAGCTGTGCAGGCCACGCCTCACACACAGAACCAACACAGGGGAACCCATCCCAGTGGAAACCAAGGTATGTGTTGGCCTAAGAATACTAGCAACAGGTACCTTCCAGAGACCAACTGGCGATATGATGGGGATATCACAGGCATCAGCCTCCAGGGTACTGCACCAGTTCCTGGATGCCATGTCAGCACATGTCGGTGATCATGTATATTTCCCCAATGCCCGTGAGGTATTGGCCAGCAATATGCATCTCTTCCAGCAAATAGCGAAATACCCTAAGGTAGTGGGTGCAATAGACTGCACACACATGCGCATCAAAGCACCAGCCAGTGAGCAGGGTAGGGCCTACATTAACCGCAAGGGCTTCCCCTCCATCAACTGCCAGATCGTGTGTGATGCCCAGGGCATAATAATGAATATGTGTGCTGGCTGCCCTGGGAGTTACCACGATTCCCACATCTGGCATTTGATGCAGCTGTACCAGACATTTGCCAATGGGGACATCCCACATGGACACCTAGTGGGGGATGCAAGTTATGCACTGGAGCCGTGGCTGATGACACCCATCAGAAACGCACACACACCTGAACAGGAACGCCATAATGAGGCACATGCACAAACACGTAATGTAATAGAGTGTGTGTTTGGGCTGCTCAGGTCACGGTTCCGGTGTCTGGACACATCTGGTGGTGCCTTGCAGTACACACCAACTACATGTACCCAAGTTGTCATGGTATGTGCTATGCTACATAATATGATCTTGCGAAAACAGCTGCAGCAGGACCAGCATAGGGCCAGGCCACACAGCCCCCCACCATTGCCAAGGCCATCACAGGCAGAGCGTGACTCGGAGGAGGAACAACCTGAGCCTGCCCCAGTAGGCAGAAGGAGGCATGCCCTGTATGCCCTGGCATTGGCAAAGAGGCAACGCATAGCACATACACTGGCTCAGTAGGATCCCTGGGAATGATACCCCCTCTGACTCACTCAAATAATAACATGGAAGCCTAAAATGACATGACCTGCTCACAAACATGTACAGGGAAGTGTAATATGTGCATCCGACAGAAGCAGCCCTGCAGCACCACCTGAGGCATGAATGCCATGTGTTAAGTAATGTAACACCATGTACTATATGCACACATGAGCACCCTGACTAACATCTACCCTCACCAAGCATGAAGCCACAAAATGATGATGGGATGATCAAGTGCAATAACTGGCTGAAGTAATGCAGTTAATCAAAGGGGAGCCAATGTGTTTCAGGCTGGGAAGACATGCGGAGCATGACATGATGCACCACCTGCTAAGGGTGGCATGCAGCTACCATGCCATGCCCCATGGATACTGGCAAAGGCTGTCAGTACCCACAGCATGCCCTGAATAGGTAAGTCTCAAAACACAAACCCACCTTCATAGGTTCTACAAGGGATAGGAACCTAGATGTAATGCTACCCAATGACAGATGTCTAAACAGCAAGATGTGTGCAGTGTAAACACACACAGTATGGAGAATGTAGATAGCAGTCCTGTAATAGAGAACTGGGTCAAGGCTCACATCAGCAACCTAACACTACCAGATCACACCTCATACTGTGCTGTACAGTCGCAAAACATGGAACAAGCTACAAAAGGAGGGTGACTAGCAAGAAATGGCAAGGATAACCGCACCCCCATGTTGGTACCACAACAAGAAGCAGCATGGATTAGCCATGGTCAAATACCAATGGCTAAAACCGCCTCCCAGTATATAGCCTGCTGCAGACTACTGTCCTAATACCAGGAACTGCACCTGGCCTATGTCGGAATACATGAATATATCAAGCCCCCCAAATCACATTATATTGCTTGACTGAAAATACCCAGACATACACCGGGAGCATTATACTAGCACCAACACAGTAGGAGAAAATTTCCCAGAATCCATAAACCAAAATGCCCAGGAACAATGTACCACTCCCACAAGAGGGGTAAGCATACTGGATGTGATAATCAGCAACATGTGTACTGGATGGCAAGATGAGAAGTGTACCCCTCACTGGTAAGACCAGACCATAGAGTAATCACACTGGATATACACATCCTGACCCCAGTCCCTGGCCAGAATACCACAGTGAAAAACATGTGTAAAGCATATGTTGCAGCCCTCAAAACCGATGTTGAATCCACAAAAAGCCCTGTGCAAGTGCAGAATATGGGACACACCACAGAACATGTTATACAGGCATTCCATGAACACAGCCAGGAATGCTTGGAGTATGCAATCACAAATAACAACAACCCACAATGACATACACGCAGGCATTTGGCATGCTGGACTCCAGCCATTACCAAACCATGCAAGAGAATGAGGAAGCTACCACATGATAGAGCAAACATAAAAAGGGAAGTAATCACTGACCAGTAGTATGGCAATAACATATGTCCACACATACAATCCACTAAGTCCAGCCACAACAAGTAGAATC
Organism: Protopterus annectens; assembly: GCF_019279795.1. NCBI lineage: Eukaryota > Metazoa > Chordata > Ceratodontiformes > Protopteridae > Protopterus > Protopterus annectens. The sequence continues at coordinate 1,050,172,284 of NC_056729.1, read as the reverse complement.
TGTTAATCCAGAGGCAATGTGACACCAGTCCCAAGTACACAGACAACCACAACACCCCCCAATAAATACAAATATATGTGATAGATGCATCCATGTATCCAAACCAGAGGTTGAGCTCCACCAACTCAGTACTGTCAAAACTAGTCAGGAGGAGAAGGTAACCACATACACCACAAACCCAGTCCCACATAGACCTACCACAACTGTAAACCAAACACATAAACACAGACAAATATTCCCGGAGGCCTTAATTACAAACACACCACACCAAAAGAAGCCTCCAAAGCAGATCACAAGCAACCACAACCTTCAAACATAGCACATGCAATGAATAGTACGCAAAGCTGGTGTGCCAAACAGTCACAGGCCAGAAGGAGAAACAACATGCCTGATACAGTCGTAATAGGTGTCTGTATAGGCAGACACACTGCTGTCCCACTCACCAGACTGAACAAGGGAAAGGGTAGAGTAAGCTGCCTGTAGGCTGCCACAAAATGCCACATAACACAAGTGCGCAGGTCACCCCAAAGCAAGCAGAAATATGATGCACTCAATGTCCATGCTGGTGTGAATTACCTGAGATGTACCTCCCTGGTCAACATGAAAAGAGACATGGATGGTCCCTCTGAGTATGTACCCCAGGCCGGTATGACACTGGCTGTGTGCAGCATCCAACCCTCACCAAGAATGATGCCACAGTACAAACACAGAATGCTCATGTTTAACAGCTGGCACAGTTACAGCTGTCAGTCCAAGAGGGTTTAATGTCTGTCTGCTTGAGATGTCAAGCATGACAAGCCATGCTGCTGTTCCAGGGATGGCTTGCACCTGTTACCCGTGTGCATCTGGATACTGGATAAGGCCTTTGCCGCCTCCATAGAGCCGTACGTAGGCAAGGCCAAACAGACTACCCACCACCCTAGAAAACATAAGTGGTAGGAAACATAAGGGTAATGCTGACCAATGCCAGATGTGTAAACTGCAATATGCATGCCCCTGAGGCACTTCCCATTATGGAGAACATTGATGTCTGTGCAGTGACAGAAGCCTGCTGCAAGCCTAGTGATAGCACACCAGCACTACTAGGTTATACCACATATCATGTGTTATGGCCCCAACACCTGCACCAAAACATCAAAGGAGGGGAGTATCCATATGCAGCACAGACACCCATATGGCCAGGTAACTGACAATGCACAAAGCAGCGGAGACCACCCATGTGCACATAACTGTAGTCAAAACTGCTGTACAGTCTGTAGCATGTGACAGACCACACTATCACACACAAGAACTCCACCCAGACATCCTGAAGACACTGGACAGTATGAATGTCCCACCAAATACCAGACAAGGTACACACAAATTACCACATAGGTGTCAAACCATTATGTATGCAAGGAGTAATCAGGGACCTAGGGACACAGGTCGACATTAATCTGTCATGTGACACTCACAATGCCAATGTGGCTATGAAGATTGTCGATATTGGACACCGTATCATGAAAGGATTCACATCTACATCAACAGAGGTCACTGTGCCGCTGTACTGTTCCCTTATCAGACCCATAATCTAGTACAATGACTCATATTGGATGTACCGTACGTGACACCTGCAGCGGTTTAGAAGACCTCATAGTTACCCCACCAACAGGATAAAGGGTGTGAAATATATGTCATATGCTGCCTGGCTATAGACACCCCAGCTGACTGCAGTCACAGACTGCCTACACAGAGGCATTGTATGTCTGTTGTACAAGGCCATGTCCAACACAGGAGTAATGGACATGCTCCACCACAGGAAATCAAAGCCATTGGATCTGTGAGAGTCACAGATGTCAGCCTCAACACATAATGAAATAAGATGTGCTGGAGGGACAGATACATAACCCAGAGGCTCCCCACACCCAGAAACAGGATCCCAATCCATGGTAGGCAGAGCCACTCACTGACACCCCTCAACAGGAATATTGCCAAGTGGATGGATGACCGTACATGTATACTGGGGGTCCTCACTGTGTCACAACCAGACAGAGGCACAGTGAAGAACTTCATAAATGGCCATAATAGAACATAGCAAGGGGTGGCGAAAGACACACACACTCTGGCTAGGCTTACTAATGGCCTAGGTTGTATAGCCTAGTATGAACCCATGAACCTATGAAGATACAAAACGTACAGGACACTAAGGATAATCACAAGGCTTACCCAACTGATGGTAGGAACCATGTTGGGCATTCACAGATATGCTCCGAATCACACAGATATTACAAACAACATACCAAACACACACACATATTGCTAACATACAACCTGTCAGGTGCAGTGCAAACACCCCCAGAGTGCAAAATACCTATCCCAGCAGACTGATGGTCCCCTGACATTGCAGATGCTGAGGTAACAGCCATCATCTGCAAAGCAGAACACACAGCAGCAAAGGTATGTGATGGTGTCCTGTGCTGAGGCCAACATGGACTCCAAGAATAATGGAATGCCAAATCACACTACTGCCCAATGTCAGCCTTACCATAGGATATGTACCCAAAGAGCAGTGTACAACAACAGTGGTCCATCACAACAAAGGTGTTGCCTGAATGGATACTCCAAACTACCACCCCAGGATCCTGACAAGCTTGTTCTGCACAGCTATGGAAAGGATCAGTATGTACCACAGACAGAAGGCTATTGTGGACCTACTGATACTGGACCCTACACAGTGTGGCTGTCGTAACTGCAGAACCTGCCCCTAAACATGTCTGACCCATTTGAAGCAGCCATTAAGGTCATTGATGAGGGCAATGTGGTCCACACAGTGTAGCTGGACCGTGCACATGCTTCTAGACAATACCGTACGAGTTCAGTATGGATATGTTCACCAGCTTAAATATATACCCCTATGTCAGTAGAGGGGTTGCAAACCAGACCAAGGACAGAACTGACATGGTCAGACATGCCGCATCCATGTCAGACTACAAAGCAGATATGAGTGGCATCCCACAAGGCCTGGTCTTGGCCCCCCCCCATTCTGTATATATGTCCCATAGGTATAGGCCAATATGGAAGGACTGTGACAGAACATGTATGCAGAGGAGTACAAACAGCCCACCATATCCGACCCCCAGCTGACACAATCAACCCACAAATTGCAGAACTGTGTATAGACAACCACCGTGGATATACAGTAAGTGCCCACAAATTACCACACAGGTGTTAACCCATGAGGTACCTAACATGTAATGTGAGACCTGGGTACAAAAGGTGATAGATATCCTGCACTGGACAAACATGTGGCTGTAGTGTTCGCAGAAACATATACTATATACCCACCCAAACATGAAGGTTGGCAGATGTAGATAAGGGGAACTCACTGTGGCTCTGCAGTCATCCTCCATCAGCGTCACAAGTGACTACAATAGCCCCTGTGGGATATACCGCAGCAGACACCTCCATCAACTGTAAAGTCCACAACAGTACCCCACCAGGAGTAGCAAATAGCATGAACAGATGCCATGTGTTGCCTGAGTAAACAAACTGCAGCCCCACACACCGCCAGACTTCCCAGCTACAGGAAAGCTGTGCCTGATGTATGAAGCCATGTCCAACCTGGAATGAATGAACATGTTGCACCTTGTACAATCTGAATGGCAGTGAGCTATGCACATGAGAGACCTGAACCCCAGCACTGACATACATAGGACAAGCTGTACAGAATGATCCATAACACAGAAGGCACCCCCACTCTTCAGTAAACTCCTGGTACAGGTCAGCCAGAGAGTCACATATCGACACCCCTCAAGAGGAATCCTGATGAGTGGATGGGAGATGGTAGGCTAACCCTGGGTATCACTGTTATGTCAGAGGTAGATGGAGGCACAGTATACTAACCATGACATATGTCATTGCAAACTCCAGTTACAATGTGTGTCGAAGGACAAACACACCCTGTGACTACCATCAGAAATGGCCTAGGGAACATTGCTAGTGTTTGCCAATGTCCACCCATGTTGTGGAATACACTAGCAATGTTGGATGAGCCTGGTGTAGGTAGTCCATATCTGAACATAATGCAACATGGTCATATGTGCACAACTGGCCCCTACATAGTCTGTTGTGCTCACTATGAAGATGTCAAGCAGTCATAGGACTAAAGCCCAGGATACTGTCCACCACAGTGAAAGTACTGAACCAGTACACTATACGGTACTACAGTGTTAGGTCATTATGAAAGTATGTTGAGAACTGTCTGCAAGGTATCCCATGCAATCCCTGCAGGCACAGTATAATCCCTGTTGTGGCAGACATGAAGCAGTTGGCCAGTTAGTACACAACATGACACCCAACACACAACCATAAATGTGAGATATTGTTGAAGTTCACACACACCCAAATATGTGGTGGACTTCAGAGTGCAAAATATGGAAAGCTCACACTGGGCATGCTTGCACACTTTGATAAATGAGGCATATGTCAGACAACATGCCATGGAAAGGCTGAACTGGGCATGCTCACACACTTAGGCCATATCTCCGTTTAGCAGTTGGCCACACATATCTGGTATTTGTACGTGTCAGTCCAGGAACCAACCACAACACAGCAATCTGCCCAGTGCACACAGTAAATGACTACAGAGACATAAGTGATATAGTGGATCGCCGTCATATGCAAACATCTTCCACAGATGCACAAGTTGGTCATAGGAAGAGGGAATGCTATGGCAATAAAGACCTGCAAACAGTAGAACAGCACAACAAATATTGTGCATCCGACAATTGAACATATGGGTGTAGAGGTCAATACTAGGCTTGTTGCCCTAGGGAATGACAGCTCAGCCAGAGTGTGCTTGGCATCTGCATCCCCAGGACAGTAGGCTACTGTGCCACTGTAAAGTAGGTCACAGAAGGCAACATGTGAGGCTAGTGAGCTGTGCCTCTGTCAAGCAGGGGCACCGTGGAGGTCCCAGGGATTGAATGTGCTAAGCCACAGCCATGTTGTTGGTGTGTGCTGTGAGAGGGTTGCTGAGGATCTCTGACAGTAGGTGTCCATCAATAACAGACTGAGGGGAGCCCTATCTGCATTCTCTGGACGATTCCACTGTCAACACTGTGTTGTAATGAGTATGTGTGAATGAAGTGCCGTGCCGGAACTGTTCACAGATGTCCTCCCTCTGTGGGCTACAGCTCTGCAATGTATTAGGTCACTCTGTCTGTTATACAGTGCATATATGGCTGGTGTACAGCTGACAGGTGTCTTGTTGTGGAGCAGTCATGGGTATATGTGAGATAGCATGACCAATGCAAACCGTACACATGCTCATAGAATGCAATTGTCAAGGATTATGCTGAGTGGCCAGTATAGTCCCCCAGCATGGGTCCTCTGAAGTCGTCCACCCCAGTCTACACAAGTGTAGAATCTGCTTGTGCTAAATACAGTTTGTGTGCAGTGACAACCTTGCCTGGGGGTGGAGATGGGATATGGATGTCCAGGGAAAGGTGGGTATGGTCAGATATCAACAATGGTGGTCTACCTCTGGTGTGGAACAGTGAGTACCCACATTGCAGATGGACAGGTGCAATATGTATTCCCCCATGTGGCTGTGGTGTGTGGTTCTGCCATAGCACATGGACCCTCAAATTGTAGTGGCTGTAGGGTAAAGTGGTAGAGGCCTGAGTAGTTCTCACACACAATATGCATGTACCTGATGTTAACAACTGGAATGGTGTATGTGAACACCTGCATATCCTGGCACTGTTCCCAGGGAAGCTAAGTGTGTGTCCTGGATGTGGGTGTGGTGTTCTGGACTGGTTGTGTTGTGTGTTACAGGTCCTGTGGTCCCAAAGCATGGTATAGAACATAACCTGCCAGTGCGATGTGCATATCTGACCCTGACGTAGGTGGCTGCAAATGCATATATATGCTATCCCCTACCTGACTGGTAGTACTACATGTACATACCTCTGTAGAAATAAAGATGTCAGCACCCTATAAATACTACAGGTGCAGAATAGATGCCCAATAATTTGGATAGTGCACTCTGCTAATGCGTCTCCCTCAAGTGTCAAAATATAGTTAGATAGGGGTTTGAATCCTGTACATGCTCAGTGTGTGTGGAGGGGGTTAGTGTGTGTTCAAGACTGTTTGAAAAAAGTATCCCTTTTGCCAACTAGGAGAATACACTACAAGATGCACATTCCCCTTTCTAAACACTGATGATGTCAGCACCCTATAAGTACAGCAGGAGAAGGGAAACCTCCCAGTAATGCGAATAGCGTGCTCTGTTAATGCGTCTGTCTCAAGTGTTATAACATAGTTAGATAGGGATTTGAATCCTGTACATGCTCAGTGTGTGTGGAGGGGGTTAGTGTGTGTTCAAGACTGTTTGAAAGAAGTATCCCTTTTGCCAACTAGGAGAATACACTACAGGATGCACATTCCCCTTTCTAAACACTGATGATGTCAGCACTCTATAAGTGCAGCAGGAGAAGGGAAGCCTCCCAGTAATGCGAATAGCGTGCTCTACTAATGCATCCGCCTCGAGTGTCATAACATGGTTAGGTAGTGGTTTAAATCCTGCAAGTGTGTGTGTTTGGAAGAAGGGGGTTAGTGTGTGTGCAATTTTGTGTGAGAGAAATGTCCCTTTTGGCAACTGGGAGAACACACTACAGGATGCACATTCCCCTTTCTAAACACAGATGATGTCAGCACCCTATAAGTACAGCAGGAGAAGGAAAGCCTCCCAGTAATGCAAATAGCGCGCTCTGCTAATGCGTCTATCTCGAGTGTCATAATATAGTTAGGTAGTGGTTTGAAGCCTGCAAGTGTTTGGGTGAGGGGGGTTAGTGTGTGTGCAATTTTGTGTGAGGGAAATGTCTCTTTTGGCAACTGGGAGAACACACTACAGGATGTACATTCCCCTTTCTAAACACAGATGATGTCAGCACCCTATAAGTACAGCAGGAGAAGGGAAGCCTCCCAGTACTGCGAATAGTGCGCTTTGCTAATGCGTCCGTCTCGAGTGTCATAACATAGTTAGATAGTGGTTTGAAACCTGCAAATGGCAAGTGTGTGTGTTTGGATGAGGAGGGTTAGTGTGTGTGCAAATTTGTGTGAGGGAAATGTGCCTTTTGGCAACTGGGAGAACACACTACAGGATGCACATTCCCCTTTCTAAACACTGATGATGTCAGCACCCTATAAGTACAGCAGGAGAAGGGAAGCTTCCCAGTAATGCGAATAGCGTGCTTTGCTAATGCGTCCGTCTCGAGTGTCATAACATAGTTAGATAGTGATTTGAAACCTGCAAATGGCAAGTGTGTGTGTTTGGATGAGGAGGGTTAGTGTGTGTGCAAATTTGTGTGAGGGAAATGTGCCTTTTGGCAACTGGGAGAACACACTACAGGATGCACATTCCCCTTTCTAAACACTGATGATGTCAGCACCCTATAAGTACAGCAGGAGAAGGGAAACCTCTCAATAATTCAAATAGCGCACTCTGCTGATGCTTCTCTCCAGAGTGTCATAATATAGTTAAGTAGGAGTTTGAAACCTGTAAAGGGCATGTGTGTTTGGATGTGGGGACTCTGTGTGTGTGCAATTCTGTATAAAAAACATATGTTTTTTGAAATCAGGGGATCACACTACATGATGCACATTACTCTTTCCAAACAGTGATGATGACAGCACCCTATACATACAGCTGGAGAAGAGACATCTGCCAGTACTCAGAATAGCACAACCTGCTACAGCATCACTCTCAAGTGCTATAACATATTTAGGTAGGGGTTTGAAACCTGCAAGTGTGTGGGGAGTTTGTGTGTGTGCATTTCCATAAGAAAAACATGTTAGTTTTGGCAATCAGGAGATCACACTACCTGATGCACATTACCCTTTCAAAATATTGATGTTGTCAGCACCCTATAAGTACAGCCAGAGAAGAGGAACTATCTAGTAACCCAAATAGTGCGCTTTGCTAATGCGTCTTTTTCACGTGTCGTGACTTAGTTAGGAAGGGGAATGAATCCGGCAAGTGTGCGTGTGTGTGGGGGGGGGTAGTAGGGTGTGTGTAAATGCAAGTGTGAGAGAACAGATTCTTTTGGCAAATACTACAATACACCAGATGCTGCATATTCCCCAAGTAAACACAGGGGATGTCACCACACTATCAGCACAGCCAACCAGGGCTAGTTGGGTAGTAATGCCAATAGTGCGCTCTGCTACTGTGTCTATTACCATTGTCAGAGTACAGATAGGTATGTTTTGGTAACCCACAACTGCCACGTGTGGTTGTGTCACACAGTATGACCTTGTGTGGGTCTTTGTACATAACAATGCATGACATTGCCTAAACCAGCAATGGCATTGCACACATGATGTATGTGTGTGACACATACACATAAATACCTGTGACCTGCAGTAGATACCATGTCTGACACATGCCTCGAGTGGATAAATGGTATTTGCAATGTATACCAATATGACTGTGTCTTACTGTGCAGGGTCCGCACGCGGTATGTGTCTATACAGTGTGGGTGTATATGGTAAAATACCTACAGCAGGGGATACACATCTGGTCTGGGCCATATAGTGTACATGTAGTCGATGTACAGGTGCTGCATGTTCCCACCTGTTGTGGTAGTGGTAACATGTTATTCCACTGCAATTCAGTGACCACATGCTGTGAACCCTTCAACTAGTGTGTTGTAGCTACAGTAATGCTCACGCACAATGTTTGGCTGGATGCAGTCCAGCCATATAAACACAGTTCTTGAGACTGTCATATTGCCAGTGTTGTTATGGAGGATAGGTGGTCTTCCTGTGTATGGGAGGGTTGTGTGAGCCAGGCTATGAACCAGATGGCAGTCCGACACACTGTTAGCTGCACATGATTAGGCCCTGATGCTTTGTGCTGTGCCAACAACCTGGAGGTGTGTGTATCTGTGGTGCCTTGGGATACCACCCCCCTGTCCATGTGTATTACATGTGTAGGGGACGACAGGCATGGTATGGGGCATAGCCTATCAGTGATGGGTAACACCTGTGAGCCATGAATCAGGAATCTGGTACTGCACAGACATTGCAGTTCACCGTGCTGAGGACAGTGCCGGTGCATGCATCTTCCGGTGTACACTGCTGTTGTTGTGTAGCAGCACTGTTAGTGTCCTAACCTGTGTGATACCCATGGAGGTGGCTATGTAAACCGTGTCCTGCAGCATAAGGCAGTATGTGTGTATCAAGGAGCTTTGCCATTATACATCGGGCCATGGGTGTCACGTGCAAGATGACCCTTGCACATCATTGTGGCTTCCCTAGCATGTAAGCACACATTGACAGCCAGCGGATACCCTATGAATGACATTGAAGACTGACCACAATGTAGACATACAACACCCTTCCCACATATAGTGGTAGCATACCTGGTGAGGGTATGTTAGCAACCAAGATCAGGCTCATACTGGCCTGTGCCACATGCTGAGAGATCCATTCTATGTTCCCTATCATGTAGTCCAGGGAGGTATGTCTCAGGTCAGCCATACTGGCATGGTCAATGAGTGAGTCATATGAGTCCATACCTCTGACTGACCTGTATGCATGTGTTCTGTGGTGGACCATAGTGCCCCTGAGGCATATCACTGTGACCTTCACCAGATACAGCCTGTTGAGTGGGACCCCAGTGCAGCACCCAAGACAGGTACCTGACACATCTGTAGCAGGTGTGTTGTGTAGCCCTACAGGCTGTGAGTGTGTGGCACACGGGATGTGTGTGCCATGTGTGGCATGTGCTCTGTTCCGACAGAACATATGCCTGTGTGCCAGCTGCGGAGGTGTGTGTGATGCTCAGGCAGGATGCTATTCTGAGTCCCCACGTATGCCCCAGTGTGTTCAGCATGCTGTCAGTGCGTGTCAATGTCTGACTTGTATTGTAGTCACTGTAATATATTTTATTTATTTATTTATTTAGCCTACATTTGTTGACCGGGATAGTCCGACTGGATGCATGTCCATTTCCAGCGGAGGCCCGGGGAGAAAAGCTACTAGGGTAAGCAGATACAGCATTACATAATACCAGCATTACATATTACAAACAGATTATTTACAGAGATTACATAAGTAAGCAAGTTAAACATGTTCCACAGGTTAAAGTTAGTCCTGAGCACAAGTCAGGATTAAATTAAATTACACAGTAAACTGGTTAACAGATTTTACACATTCGAGTTAGCCAGGCTTGATACATTGACATAGCCAGTTAAGAGACAAATGGTGTTTGAGTCTAGTGTTAAATTAACCTAAGGTGGAAAGTAAGGTAATATCAGCTGGAAGTGAGTTCCAGGATCTATTTACAGAGTTTGCAAAGAGAGAATCACCGGCTGTGTTATTAAATTTGCTAGTCTGAATTAATAGTTTGTTAGAGGATCGAAGCGGTCTAGGATTGTTATAGGGGGTGATAATATTTGAAGTGCAGGAGTATTGTCCAGATTATACAGGATTTTATAGGCCATAATCAGTTGGTTATACTGTATTAGGCTGGGTAGTTCAAGCCAACCAAGCTGATTTAGATTGATGCAATGATGTGTCCTAAAAGGCAGCCTAGTGGCAAACCTGGCAATGTGGTTGTAGCAAATTGAGTGTTTGTTAAGGACAGTCTTGTTCATATTCGAGAGTAGAGGGGATGCATACAGAAGGGTTGAAAGAAGATGTGAGCGAGCTATGGCACTTTTAGCTGGAGGGGTTGGGAAGGCTTTTATTCTGTAAAGTGACCCTAGTTTTTTATTGATGGCTTTGATAATTTGGTTAACATGTAGGTCACATTTGAGATTATTGTCTATGATGACACCTAATAGTTTAGTAGATGGGTCAGGAGAGATTATTGTGCCATCAGTTGATGTTATGGTAAAGGTGAAAGCGGTAGACCTACGTGTTGGTGAAATAACAGCAGTTTAGTTTATTTGGGATTTAGGATCAGACAATGTTCAGAAAGCCAGTTTTCTATTGTATTAAAGGTGGTCTGGGTAGCTGACCATAACTCTACTGGAGATGTGGCTGAGCAGATCAGAGTAGAGTCATCAGCATATTGGATACAGCTGACTTTTGGGATGACAGTATAAAGGTCGTTAATGAAGATGGAGAACAGCAAGGGCCCTAGTATAGAGCCTTGTGGTACTCTGAGGGTGTTAGGTAGAAGGTTAGAGAGTTTGTTCTGCAAGAGGCCGGCCTGCTGTTGACCATGCAGGTAGGATTGAAACCACTGGAAGGCTCCAATATCCAGACAGAATGTTTGCAGGGTGTGGATTACAAGTTGGTGATCAACCATATTGTATGCCTTGGAAAGATCCAAAAAGAGGGCTGAGGATATATAATTAGTGTTGCAAGTATGGTTTATGGTGTTAGTAAAGGCTAGGAGGCCTGAAGTAGTGCTGTGATGAGGACGGAAGCCATGCTGAGTGTCTGCCATAAGGCGATTTTGGATTAGGTGGTGCATGAATTGTCTATGAATAAAGTTTCCATAATCTTTGCAAGTGGAGAGAGTATAGCTATTGGCCTATAATTGGAGAATTCAGTAGAGCTGCCTCCTTTGTGAAGTGGGATTACATAGGATATTTTCCAGATGGTGGGAAATTTAGATTCTACCATGGTTCGTTTGATTAGTTTTGAGACGGGGTAAGCAATAGTATCAGCTGAGTTTTGTAGGTACTCGGCAGGGAGTTGATCAGCAGAAAGTGTAGTGGGTTTTACTTTTTTAATCAAGGTACGGAGAAGTGAAGTGGCGACTGGTTGGCAGCTGAATGCAAGTAGGTTTCTAGGGGTGCTACTTTCAGGACCAGGGGAGCTAGGAGGTAGATGGCTAGCTAGGGCTTGAAATGTCTCAGTAAAGAATTGGTCATAACTATCAGAAACATCTTCAGGGGTTTTATCAATAGTAGCAGCAGGGATTGGGGTTGAAGTTTGTCCAGAATGTAGTATATATGACATGCCACCTGACAGGGTATGACATTACTGGGTTCAGAGAGCTCAGTCCCCAGATTGGCTGTGTGGTGGCATCCCACACATGTGTTGTACGTTCCTAGCCAAGGGTGATGGCTGACTGCATACATGTGGCAGCTGTGACATTGCCACATGACTCACATAAACCACAACTGGACCATAGAGGTGATTCACAGGTTACCTTTGCACATGCTACCCTAGTAGTGTGATTGCCATGGTGAGTACCAACACATAGGGCCAATGGGGAACAACATACTGAAGGTGTGTATGTGTGGGTGTATTGCTACTGTTTCATAGCACTGGCATATATGACTGCACACATGGGTAAATGCCAGGTAAGACATGTGCAATGTGTCACAGGCAATGTACATGCGTACAGGACAGACAGTGACGTTCTGTCATGTGTAAAGTTGACATACGTATTGTACGCTATGCATATGTCACTAGGAGTCTACAGAAGCACTGTAACTCTGCATTGCAGGTGTAAGCAGTGTTCCAGGGAACCCCAAGCGAACATGCATGCAAACAAAGCTACAGTAAGCAGGGCTGGAAGTAGTGCATTGTACAACAAAGGAGGGGTAACAATAACAGTAAGTAACAATGCAAATATGTAGGCACTATCTACATATACCCAGGAATACACAGCGCAGATGCCCATGGTAGAACTGATATTATGTCATATTTATTTGTGATTTGGATTACATTGGTAATGCACACATATCTACATGCGCAAACATCCACATTGCATAGTCGTTGTGGGCAACTTGACACCATTACTGTACATGTCCACCATTGCATATCACTATTTGCGTTAGCTTCCCCCCTGTGCTACCCATGTATGCGGCTATCTGTTCACAACCTTACCACCGGCATGCAATTATGTGCAGCTGTTACACTTTGGTATGTACTATGGGTGCAGATAACAATTCAGGACATTCATACAGTTACTGCAGCAGGCATGCTGGCATATGGCATATTACCTGCACGCTCCATGTTGTGCTGCTGTGTGGATCCAGCCTCCATCATGATGCAGGTGTACTGCTGTTGCTGTTCCGGGGCTGGAGCCACAACACTTAGGAGTAGCCCCTCCAGTCTGGTGAGGGGGGGGTGGGTGGCCACCCCACCTCCTGTGGCAACCTGTTGCCTGTGGATATCTGATGCACGCTGACGGACACTTCGGATTAAATCACTGCAGTGATGTCGTACCTGCTCATATGTCCTATTATGCATGCCAATATCATTTACCCTACGGACAAGGTCTTGCCACAGTGCAGCCCTCTCCTGCTGATTCTGACTGGTGCGGGAAAACAGGATGTCATACTCCCGCACCAGGCTCTGGTGGATCTCCTCATCTTCCGCTGCAGAGTAGGCGGGATTACGCTGACGTGCCATCTCCCTGGAAGAGAACACAAACAGGATATCAGCAGACTATGTCAGCAATATATGGCACACATACTATACATGATACTCATGTGTAGTGATATACTACTACTCCCATATGTTGCATGTGTGTGTGTCGTGGTGGATACACAGGTACATGGCCAGATATCAGTGCTCAGCCAACACCTGTGCAAAAATACCTGCCACATTCCACACAACATAGTAGCATGCCCCATCGGTCAGCACACACTGACAGGTCCAATGCACAACCTCACTCTGGGGGTTCATCCCAAGGTACTGTATGTGGGGCCATCCACTAGTGTGATGTGGACACAAGTTACTCGGCCTGGATATACATATCCCACCACCACCACCAGCACAGTAGACTACTTTGATATGTATGTGATTAGACAGTTATTCACTTGTTGGGACTGAGATGGTATCCATGCAGCACACTGGGCCAGTGGAAGCCACAACCCACACTGCTGACCCCTTTGCAAATGCTTACCACGGACATGCCACAGATTGCATGGAACTTGCACACACATTTCTAACCCAGACCCTATGCACAAAGGTTAGGCATCCTGTCCGGTGGACCCCAGACAGAGGCAGATTGTATAACAATAGCAGGAGGCTACTGCAGGACAGAGCACATTCACATTAAGGGAAGGCATATGTGGTCAGCACTGGTACTACGCTACGGTCTGTCATAACAATGGCCACGGCCTACTCTGGGAGGGACATGGCCACAAACACTATGGATGACCACAAGGCCTTCTTCAGTTATGTTACACATATGGACCAAATGCCTCAGATATGCTCTGTGTTAATACACACCTACTTAACATTCACCAAACACACGGATATTGGCAACAGTCTTGCAGACAGGTTCGGTGCACGTATCCCCCCTCCTTCTCCCCCACCAGTTGAAATAGTTATCACAGCTGTATGTAACCTCCCTATCATCTCACATGTCCAGGTGAGGGTCGCCCTCAGCAGAGCAGAACACACAGCATCACTGTGACCTCATGGTATCCCTGGATGTGTGCTACCTGCACTCCAAGAGGACATACAACCGCATATAACACTGATAATTTATCTTGGCCGTACTACAGGATATGTACCTGGACAGTGGCATACAGCGACAGTGGTCCCACACCACTAAGGAGGCACCTCAACTGACCCTGGGAACTACCACATCATATGCATAACCGGCCTGGTCTGCTAAGCTATGGAATTATGCAGTATGGGATGCATATGCAGTGATATCGGGTACCTGCAGACACTTGTTCCCAGCTAGTGTGCCTTTGTGATGGGCTGATCCTGCCTTTTCAACCTGGCTGACCTTTCAAAGCAGTCACTACAGCCATTGCTGAGGGCAACGCACAGACAACTGCTGCCAGGATCATGGCCTAACACTGATTGACATGTAATGTATGGTCATCCCCTTTTGGTAGAACTACGTACACACAACATATCACATGGACATACCTATAGATACAGACCTATGACACATTTGGAGGGTTCACAGTATGCACACTATTAACCTGCTACTTTGCATTACCTGTGTTTGTCGCAGCTGGTTGCGTTACCACTGCTTCTGATTCCTGCTGCTACTGTCACTGCTGACAGCTTTGAGTCACAGAGTCACAGTGTGTAGGTTTTTTTTTTTATTTGTTCTCTCTTTCTCTCATTTTTCTCTCTCCCTCTGTCTGCTTCCAGACAGTGCAATGAATGTATTGCATGTGTGGAGTGTTAGTACTGGATGCTTTTGTAGGTATCTGCATAGGTCCATGTGATGGCCTCTGCACCAATTGTAAGTCAGCATTTGCTAATTGCATACAGCCAATTGTGTACTGATTGCAGTTCTCACTGTGATTTCAGGTCAGTGCTATAAAAGGGTATGTGAGATAGGCGTTGCCCTTTCAGATTGTAAGGGCGGGGACCATGCTGGTATGCTGTGGACACTGTTCTGTGAGTGTACAGGTTAGTATCTCTCTCATGATTCAGGCTGTGTTGTAGATTCACATTTCTCCATTACTCTCTCCTGTTCCCTGTAGTAAGTGTGTATGCACAATGACACCTACAACTATATATAGATATATATTTATATATATATATATATATATATATATATGTACATATACATACATTTATATATGTACATTAACTGACATTATTACCAACAAGCTAACAACTAGCATGGCTGTTTCTGTTCACACACTACTATTATGGGAATCCAGTAGTTTTGACAGTAATTCTACATGACATGCTTTGGGTACTACACATCCTATATTCCCTTTACATTCATCCCTACTATTACATGCTATATTTATTTTAGCACAATGTTCTTGTATAAGAGTCATGCCTTAGTGATAGGTCATACAGACTAGTGTTTCCAAGGTCCTGGGTTCGGGACTGACAGTGGTATTTTATTTTGCTTTTGAACTGAGTACAGGACCTGTCAATCAAAGTGACTAAGGCACTTTTAAGCAGTTGTAACCGGGTTAGCGCTGGTTTGCGCAGAGCTCATGCATGCGCACTGGCGGTTAGCTCCGCGCACACATGCACACACCCGCTTACAACCGCTTAACAGTGCTTACTCTGGCGCACACCCGTGCTATTTTCTTTGAAAGAAATGAAAATGGGGAGACAGAAAAGTGGTGAAAAAGGGGTCACAAAGAGGGTACGACAGTAGGGAAACAAGCTTGGGTTTTGCAGGAGGGATGTAGGTAAGGCCCATAGCTGCCCATTTCTTCATCAGCAACAGCTGTGCATATGTATGTAATTTGGTGTGACATTTGAAACCTTCCACCCCTGAGAGAAGTGTCAGGACAACAATAATACTTGTTGTACAGCCAATTGTAATTGATAGATTCCATGTCCAGCAGACATGTGTGCGGAATGGGCAGCTATGTATGGGGCGTAATTTTTTTGTGGGTACAGAGTGCCCTTTTTTTTTTTCAGGTGAGAGTGGTATGTCAGGTGAAGGAAGTCGGTACAGCTGGGGAGATAGGTTGAGTAGGTAAACAGACAAGACAAACAAGACGCATACAGGGGCGGTGTATGACACGTGTGGGGGCTTACACAATTGACGGGGACGGAGGTTTGGATATCCAGAGCCCATGAGCCCAAAGATGGCAACAGTGGAACTGATATCCCCACCTATAGGCAGTTGCCACTGTTCCTTCACTGACCAGGACGGGGCTGTGCTGGGGGCTGTGTAGGCCGGGCAACAGGCATGCCCATAAGTTGTGCCACCTGTGCCTCAAGCTGGCATAGGGGCTCAAGAACAGAGTCCCGAATCTCCCTACGCACCACAGTCCGGACACTACGGAGGGTGAGTGGTGGTTCTCCTCCAGCCACACTTGCAGAGGGGGGGCGAGCCCCATCCCCTGCAGTGCTTCCACCCACAGGTGGCACAGGGCCACCGGAGGAGGGTCCAGACTCGGCACTAGTGCCAGGTGCACTCGCCAGCTGAGGTGGGAGAGGTGGGTCCGCTGGAACCCACCTTCCCTGTCATCCTATGTTTTGCATTATGTCATGACAGTTTGGGTTAGTGACATATAATACCATTCACAATTAGTTGTAACAGCATGCATTAGTATTCCCATTAACCAAACACCCAGATATTCACACCACTGAACAGCGTGCATAACACATGCATAATTTGAAAAGCAATACACAGTCCAACAACATACAGGGTTAATTGATGGCAACAGGCCATCAGGTTTGGATGTATGAACAGGGCAGATGCATCAACGGACATGCAAATAT
The DNA here is from genome assembly GCF_019279795.1 of Protopterus annectens. Taxonomy (NCBI): domain Eukaryota; kingdom Metazoa; phylum Chordata; order Ceratodontiformes; family Protopteridae; genus Protopterus; species Protopterus annectens. The sequence continues at coordinate 1,050,155,154 of NC_056729.1, read as the reverse complement.
ATATGACCCAACAGGACAAACGTCCAGGGGTGTTAATTGTGATTGCACATACCATTTTCACGTGGAATGGGTTATATGTGGTTATAGGGTGGGGTGAAGAAAATAATATTAACACCTTCAAATACCAATACATATGCTGTACATTTCTAATAGCTACAGATATATACACACTACTGTTCTAACTACAGTTTCCTATATGATAATTATTTCAACTTGGTGATAGGACTGTTACTGCAACATCAATATACATTTTATTGTTCTTCATACACATTCATATCTAGCTTTGTTCAGCTACATCATCCTGCTACATTTGCTTTATATAACTGTAGACAAGTGTGGATGTTTGGTATAGCAGACAATCATACTATCTGCATATTGCAGACTGAGAGCAACATATCCAGATTTTGGGATACACATTCCAGATGCAGCAACACTTTGAACAGATTTCGCTGTTTGGTTTTGATTCTCACATGCATTTCATTCTGTCTTGACTGCAGTATACTTTATTCAGGGGTTATTACTACTGTATTGCTGGATTCATGACACTTTCTCACACTCTCTCACTTGTTTTCATTTTACTATTCAGGATGGTACTTACTTCTAGGCTTTATTGACATGTTTTACCTGTAGTTATTACAATCCTTTCCAGCAGTCTCACTTCTGTCATGTTTCAGTATTTCAACAGGGATATATTTCACATATGTGATTTCACCATCTTCTGCAGCTATACTTTTCAGCCTGCTGCAGGTTGTGTACTATTTTCTTACAGGTGGGGCATTTTTATTTCAGAATTTATGTCAGACATTTTCATTTTTCTGTTTGGCTTACAGGCTGCAACACACTTTTGTAATCAAGCAATACTTGCAGACACTTTCACACTGTTACTTGCACATTTTATTCCTTAGTGACTACACTGCACTCTTTTGCTGACTGTCATACTTTTATATTTCTTTACAGTTACTGGTAGTGGATTACTGACCTGCCTGGTGGTGCAACCGCACCAGCCTATCGCCATAGGCTCTGCGGTTCGCAGAACGGACACCTGCAGCTGTAATATAAATGAAGTAATATTGGAATACACATCTCCATAATATCAGCTAGTTTAATTTCTGACATACATAATTAAATGTAACTTACTCAGTAGTGGGGCGTTGGGCATTTGCCGGGCCTCCTGGATCCAAAGGTTCAGTTGGTCCTGCTTGCGTCTCTTCAGGTCCGCATGGTGGTGATGGACCTGCTCACCAGTCCTTGGAATCCCTGTGGCACTGGTGAGATCATGAGCCAACCGGTCCCATGCCTCAGCCCTGTATGCTCCCCAGAGGACCTGGCCCTGCATGAGTTGGGCCTCATGATTGTGGACTAGGAGCCAGACCATGTACCTGGACTCCTCAACGCCCCACCTCTGTGCTCAAAAGCAACTACCCTCTTCTACTCCTCTCATTCTGCCTGCAGTTCAGTTCTACAATCGTTTATGCTGTGTATTCCCACCTATGGGGCTTATATAGTCCATTTTTCCCACACATATCTGTGATTGGCCATTTTGGAATTGTATCAACTTCAGTAAACCTGCATTGTCATGCTCCAGTTTGTATTCATTCCTATATATTAGCTATTATTGCATTTCTAGGTACTGCTGTCATGGCTTAGTGGTTTGGTACCTTGACTATGGTGTATAGTATCCTGGGTTCAAACCTAGCCACTACTTTTTATTTTTTATGACTGTCTAGACATGCTGAGGGGTGTGTCTGTGTAAAGGCAGTTTTGGTACGGCTTGCTCAACGTTGCCCGTCGGTTAGCTTGTTTGCGCAGTGCGCAGCTCCGCGCAAACGGGGTACGCTGGTTTAAGCTTCATTTGGCTATCAGCACGCATATTACACTCAGCTCAGTTAGGGGCACATAGATTTAGCGTGTTAAACTACTGCTCAGCCACGGGCACTCATTTTGCACCAGTTAAACCACTGCTCACCTACGGGCAGATTCACTCACCCTGTTAAACTGTAGCTCAGCTATGGGCACATCTGGCATTTTTTATTGTTTTGTTACCTTACATTTCTTCAATATAAATGGGCTATTTCATTACATTTTACATAAAATGTGATTTTATTTGTACATATTTGTCAGGGACTTGTTTCGTGCTTATTTTGCTAAAAATAAAAATTGGTGTTGGGGGGGGCTCGAACCATGAATGCCTACTCTTCAGCCAACATCTCTACCACTACGCTATTGCTTTTTGGCTTACTTTGCATATTTAGTTCTTATATGCTTTCCCACTGACTGCTAACTGTAGGTGCGCTACGGGCACGCCCAGCAAAAAGCGCACTCACGGTTAAACATCTTTACAATTTAAAAAAAAAATTATGTGATGTTCATTTGTAAATTTTATGTTCGTAGTCTGTGGGGACATGTGTTGTGTTGTGTTTATTCACATTTTCATGGACTTTGTCATGGGTGTTTACTTTGGGCACTTTTACTCTTCTGGGGGCGTGTCCGCTTACAGGGCTCGGCCTACGGACACGCCCCCTGCTGTCTTACATGGACCGTGTTAGCCTTAGGTGTGATTCAGCATGCTCTCATGAATATGCAGAGCATGCTGACATCACTGCGTTTAACTGCAGCCTCCGTGTATGAGTTATAACTCTTACACGGAGGCTTCGTGAATCCTGCCTAATATTTTTTTAAAAGAATTGGTGGTATAATTTCTGTTAAAGCTCTTGTAGTTATTGATAACAAAAGAATAGGAATCATATACATATGTCATGCTAATATAAGAAGTTTTATTGACTTCCATTATGACTCATAAATTTACAACAAAACTAGGTTGCAATCTTGTGTTAACAATTAGCTCTAATCTCATCTTACATAAATAAATAAAACATATTTTGACAGGGGCAATGCCACACTCCCTCTTATTCATTAAAAAAAACAGCAAAAGAGACAATTATTTATGACCCCAAATGTGTATATGAATTCCGCAAACATGAAGAGGGGAGAAATGTTCAAAAAGAGAGGAGTCACTGATGTCTCACAATTAGAAAATCTGCTGACAGGGATTTTTGTGTGGATAGTAGTGATTAGAGTTTAATATTATTGAAATGAACTCAACCGGATGGCATCTCATACATTTTAAGCTCAAAGAGATTTAGGGAAGCTATTTATTAGCAATGCCTAAACGGTGGATAAAAGAAAAAATGTTTTTCAACAAAACTGCATCTAGTTGACAAGCTGATGCAGTAAAATGTAGCCTAGGCAAATTATTTCATTAATATAAAATTTTAAATTCTCTTATTTATTTTCCAACACCTGCTTTTACTATTACTTTGGGATGAATCAAAGTCTGCCCTGCAAGAAACAAGTGTAACATAGAACAAGTCTAGGAATGAGAAGCTAGTCCATCTGAACACTCACAGACCACACACACACACACACACACACACACACACACACACACACACACACATGCACACACACACACACACACACACACACACACACACACACACACACACACATATACACACACATGTGCGTGCACACACGCACACGCACACAGATGCACACACACACACACGCACACGCACACATGCACACACACACACACACACACACACACACACACACACACACACACACACACACACACATGCTCACACTCAAACACATGCATCCAGAGCTTATTTAAACAATCCTATCTTGGTTTGTGAATCACTGTGGAGTTGACTTGAATTTATAATGTATTACCACTGTTTTTCACTGTAGGAAGGAAGGGATAGCTTGTAGACAGGAATATTTACTTTGAGTTACATTTTGTTTTCTTATCTTTAATTTTTACTACTGGTTGTTAGAAAGGGATAGGTTTTAGAGAGGCAAGCTCTAGCCATCTCAAGGGGCCTAGTCAACTATAAATTCACACAGACTGCAGACAGGACAATCCAGAGTTTATCAAAACAATCATACCTTGGTTTGTGATCTATTGATCTTTACTGTTAACAAGAATTGGGACTGTGATCAATAGTGAGCTTTTGTCTGACTTTCAGAACTTGTGTGGTCAGAACAACAACTTTACTGTACTTACTTTAGTATTTAGCTGTATATATTGCTTGTGTGATTTATCGTATAGAATTTGGTTTGAGTTCTCTTTGAATCCTGTGATTACTGACTTTGATTATTCTTTTCTTTTATAATTTTTTATTCATTTGAAGCTGAATATGGATTCCTTAAATGAGTATACCATTAATGATTTACTAAAGCACAAATATCTTGTACAGTGTAATAAATGCTATGCATATTTACAGGTAACAGCTGATAACACTGGTGATCTGTGTTCCTCATGAAAAAGTTGGATTATTTGCTTACCATTATTAGAAGTAAATCTAGACTTACTGATGATGTTTGCACTTCTGCAATTGGTACGGCTTGGAGAACAATTGTTACTTATACTAATGGGTAGACTGGTGAGATAAATAATCTTGGGCAAACAGCAAATAGAACACATTTAGGAAATGACATGTCTATTATCTGCAAAGATCATTCAAGTCCGATGATGCCCCTGACAGATTTGGAATTCTGGATGCAAGCATTCAGCAGTCTGAGGATTCAGAGTGTTTAGCAGGAAACAAAAAAGAAAGAAAGGAAGTTCACAACACATAACAAGGAAGAAAAGGAAACTGATAAAGGCCTGTAATACACACAGAATACATACTAAAAAGGTCACTGCTTTGTTTTGTGACACACAGATTACAGGGGTTGATAACAATTTTATATCTGAAAACCTTCAGTCTGCAGAAAAAGGCATCACTTTTCTAAAAGAGAAGGTAGAAACAAGAGGCAAAGGCAGGTGAAAAGGAAGAAATCAAAACTGAATGTGGAAGGATTTAAGAACATTACTGTAAGGAAAAAAAAAAAGAAAGAAAGGCAGATGTTGACTACATGGCTCAAGCTGTGGATGTACAGAGCCAGCTGGATGAGAATTGTACGCTTGCAAATTTATTACACAATGAAAACAGTGGGATTAATAAGATACATGGTGATGACGATCATTACTTTGCAGGAATAGATAGAGCAGATATTACTGTATTAGAAGATGAAGATTCTTCAGATCTGGTCAGAAATTATATTCTTGCAATTAGAGATTCTATTATTAGAGGAACTAATACTTATATCTGTAGAAAATATAACCAGCATCAAATAGTGTTATGCTTGTTGGGAGCAAAAATAGAAGATGTGAGACAAGTCTTGGAATACCTTAATTTAAGGTGTGACACCCTCACTCTAGATCAGTAATCAAGGAGGCTGAATCCTCACCACTGACACTGGAGAGGGACGTTCACTTGGAATACAAATGGATACATTCAGTATTTCCAGATTCAGACCTCTCCGCATCAAGCACACTTTCCCTTAAGAGCACACAGGGAACATAATCATCTTGGGGTTTGGCTTTCTTTATATCTGTCTCCCTCCAGGGCCCCATTAAGGCTCCCCACTAGCACAATTATACAATTAAATCCTCGGTTCGGTGTCCAAGCCAAGTCCTCCAGCACCCTCTCTGTGAAACCAGTGCTTCATGTCCCTGCTCCAAGTAGCTGACACAGACACACACACACACACACACACACACACACACACACACACACACACACACACACACACACACACACACACACACACACACACACACACACACACCTGGAAAAGTCTGGCACCGATTTATTCACTGTTTCCCTTTCTACCCAGACTATAAAGTAGTTATCACTGCCAGCAGACACTATAAAACCAGCTAACTAAGGCTCTTGCAAGGGTTCCCAATTATAGTGAGTGAAAGTAATATTAATACATATGGCAATGTTGAACAAACAGCCAGGCTTCAGGAGTAGCCACAGTGTCACCAATAGATAGAAGTACTCACAACATTTAAAATATTCTCTACAGGACCAGCTAAAATGAAAAGTTTAAATATATTTACTAATAAATAATAAAAGAACATGAAAATATGGAATATCTATTTATAGTAAACACCAGAGTTTCAGTCACAAGAAATATTAAAAATAACACAGTTGGAAAGATTCACACAGTTACAGAAAAAACAATACTTAACTATTCTCACTATATTTTCCTGACTGATCTAGAGAATTACTGTTCCTACTTACTTAATAGAGCAAGGCAAAATGAAGTAAGTGAGGGATCCTTCAATGTCATGTTGCAAGAAAAAGACTGCCCTGAGACTTCTGTCTCACCTAACATTAAAACATTATTTCTGTACAGAATGATATCACAGACATCTGGTCATCTGTCTTCTAGTTCTCATGAAACTCCCTATTGCTAGAAACTGCCAGGATTTAGCACCTACATGTCATAAATACATACACAAGAGCATTGCTCAGATCTGATGCAGCTTCTGGAAGTCATAAAACAATTACAAACTTTTACTCCTCCTACAGAGACTAACAAACTATGTTTCTTACAGACATTACATATCTGGCTTCATCCAAAACTGTGAGATAACATCTTTATGGCTTAGGACCAGTAATTTCATTTCTTACTACTTTCCAAGGTTAGGTGAAGCTGAGCTTAACCTCTCCTCTTCCAGTATCTACTGTTAGCATATATGAGTCCCCTTCACATGGTTGACATTTCAGAAAGTCGAAGACTGTATGGCCGAGACCATATGATCGACTTTCGAAATGTCGACCATGCTGAACCGGCATCTCCGTACAGTGCAGAATGGAAAGATTTCCATCTCTCACACTGTAGTGTGATCTTGGAGTTAGTATATTTAAGTTCCAGGGGGTGTGGAGGGTGCAGGGGTGCTTCCCCCCCTGCTTGCAGTGTGAAGTTAAGTGATTGTTCTGTTTTTTTTTTTTTTACCTGTTCGACATTTCAAATGTCGGTCATATGGTCTCGGCCATATGGTGTTCGACTTTCTGAAATGTTGACCATGCAAAGTAGACCCATATATATATATATATATATATATATATATATATATATATATATATATATATATATATATATAATTCAGTTACAGTACAGTCAGGACCCACTGTTGGCACATTTTTAACACAAGCAACTTTACCAATCCATTTTCAATGCAAGCATCTGTACAAATCAGTTTGATATTTAAATGACATATAATTTTTTTAGTAAATTCCAGCTAACTGTGTTGGCATATGTTACACATCCACTGCCCTACTTCTCATGGCATAAGTGGCAATACCTCACATTGTTACATAAGGAAGTATGGATCTATTTTTATTCATGTCAGTACAAATGATCTCATCTGCAAGGTCTTTCTGACTCTTAGTAGGGAACATACAATCCTCTTAGATAGTATAACTTTTTCTAGTGTTAGGATGTATTTTTCAGAAATCACATATAGAAAGAATGGTCAGGTCACCCTGAATGAAAAGATTATCTGGGTATATAGCTACATGGAAAAACTGTCCCATTTTAAAAAATGGAATTGTGTAGAGTATCCAAGCCTAGACTTACTATCAAAATTATGAAACTTCCTTACCGATGTTGTATGATCGAGGGTAAAAGTCCAAAAAGTCAACATTGCAAACAAAAATCCTGTCGACTCTGAAATGTTGACACGTAGCTTCCACTCAAGGTTATGAGAGTTGCTGTTTTGAATGGGAATCGCACTACAATGGGGATATGGAAATTTACCCTTTTCATCACTGTAGTGCTATCTTGAAGTTAGAATATATAATTAGCAGGGGGTGTTGGAGGTGCAGGGGGGCATGCCCACTTGCAAAACAGTATAAATGTGTATGCCAGGACAATGGTGTTTTTTCTGATGGTGAGCGGTCTAGTGACTATCAAATGCCGATTCTTGCCTTCTGAAGGAATCGATATACTGAGCAGTCAACTGGACAGCTTCCATTGTTCTATTTCAGGGATTCAGCTATTCGTGGTTGGGCCTTTGTGAATTTGATAGCAAACTTCAAGCCTAGTTTTGGGTACACATATGTTCAGACAGGATGGTGTGCATTTGTGAAAATCAGGCAAGAACATTTTTGAAGCAGATATTTTGCAATATTTGACAAACACTAAGCAGGATTTTTGCCAGGTTGAAACTTTAACAGTTCAGAGATAGCAACATTTGATGCATCTCTGATGGTTGTTAATCCTAGGAGCATTAATAATATTTTTTATTGGAAAATTTGCTATATATTTCCACAAGATTGATGTTGTTATTGTTTGTGAAACATGGTTAAAGAACATTGATTGGAAACCAGTTATGTTAGGGTATTAATTTTTATACCGGAACAGACATTCTAACAAAAAATCAGGTGAAGGTGTGATGATAGAGATTAACGATTGCTATGCGACCTGTGATTATTACATGTTCAATGATAACACCAATAATAGATTGTCTAACTGTGACAATAAAGACAACCCTGGAACATTAAACAATTGGTGTGTATAGACCACCAAAGTCAATTGCAGATGACCTAGAGGAATTCATATATTTCTTGCATGAAACACATGAGGGAAGAATAATATTAGCTTAAATTTACCAGAAACGGATTGGAATAATTTTGATTCAACAATATGAGTAAGGAAATTATTCACAACCTATGTTCAGGAATGACAATTGCTTAAGATTGTAATAAAAAAAACTACCAGAGAATAGAACATACTAGATACTGTTTGTTCCTAATGACATTACAGTTACTTCAAGCCAAGTTTACCACTGTTGAAGTGCAGTGATCATGGGGTTATAAAGGCTATTTTTTTTTCAAAATAATTCTTCCAAACTAAAATCTAAACCAATGCACAGAAGATTAGTTACAGATTATATGGAAGCAAAACCATCACGATGTAAAACTAACTAGAGTGGTATGTTCAGTGGAAAAACTGCAGATGGAATGTGGAACATTTTGAAAGGGAACCTGAATGCAATAAATAAAAATTAAATGTTTAACATCAGGATCTAGGCATACAATACCAGGGAGATAAATTTTCATAAGAACAAGATACCTGATTAAGATGAGAGACAAAAAATATATGAAATTCAAGAGTGGTCGAACTACAACTTTGAAAACTGAAATGAACAAGCTGGACAAACAAACTAGGCATAGTGTGAGACAAGACCCAAAGTGGCCATGGTGGTGCAGCAGTTAGCATTGTCGTCTCACAGCAAAATATTCTCCAGTTTGATTCTCAGCTGGGATGCCTTCTCTGCAAAGTCTGCATGTCCTCCCTGAGGTCAGGTGAGTTTCCTCCTGGTACTCCGGTTTCCTCCCACATGGGTTGAGGATGGATTGAGCAAAACAGGAAACCTTTTTTATAGATACGTAAGATGTGGAAGGAGTAAAGATATACAAACTGATAAACTGTGTGTACATTCTTAAATTTATTCTGAGACATAACAGATTATGGATATATTTACAAAATCTTATGCAAAACAGTTTGGCTCCACAAAGGGGGTGATAAGTTGTCCTAGTGACATCCATATAACTGCAGAAACTGGAATCAAATTAGATTATATTGAAAAAGAACTGCCCAAACTAGATCCAAACAAAGCACAGGGAGGAGATGGAATTAGTAATATTGACAAGTGAACACTTCAGTAAGAACTTATAGTGCCATTATTTCTATTATTTACTAAGTCATATAAATATGGGGAGATTCCTCATGATTGCAGACGTGCACTTATTAAACCTATCTTTAAGGGAAAGGGGAGTAGGACAAATTCAGTCATAGACCCTTAGGTCTACATTCATGTTGTGGAAAAATAATTGAGAAGGTAATATTGGATAAGTTATTGTCAGCATTGGATAGGCTGGGACTTGAAACCATGTATCAGCATGCATATGTTGAAAATAGATCTATTACTACCAGTAACATGATGGTCTATAACACTATAATAACAGCTATGAATGAAACTTTGTGCTGTGATGTCATTTATATAGATTTAACTTCAGCATTTAACAGGGTCATACACAAAACACTGATGAATAAATTAGTACAACTAGGTATCAATGTAGTCTTGATAAGATGGATAGCTGCATGGCTTACAAATAGGAAATAACAAGTATCATGCAACAATTGGACAGGTGAACTCCTTGGTTACAGTCAGTGTGTCCCACAGGGCTCTTTCCTAGGCCCTTACTTGTTTAGATTGTATCTTTCAGACCTAACTTTTCATCTGAGGTGTTCTATATTCTATATGCAGGTGACCTGAAATTTGGTAGGCTGATTACATGTGTTACAGATATGGCATGCCTGCAACAGAACTTGACTAAATTGATCATTTGGGCAAAGGAGAATAATATGCTGATAAATACATCAAAAACTAAGCATATGAGATTTGGAAGACATAAATTGAAAGGTGAATATTTAATAAAGCACACCGTGATTGAAGCTATATATTCATTTAAGGATCTGGGTGATGGGTAGATCCAGGTTTTTCTAATCATATCAACCAATTGGTTAATGATTGTAATAGAACTACAGATTGTATAAAAAGATTTATAAAGTCTAGGAAATCAGAAATAATAAAGTCATTGTTTGTTAGTTACATTAGACCCAAACTTGAGTATGAACAATATGTAAACCTTATAAGAAAACAAGCATGAGTAAACTGGAAAGAGTACGGCATAAATATGCCAAGGGCATCCATGGATGTGAAAATATGAGTTGTTATGAAAGACTTACATATCTGAAATTGTACAGCTTCTCTTATATATATCAAAGAGATCTTTTTTTTAGGTATATGAGGCATTTAGAGGCAGCTATCTCTGGGAATGTTTGGGGTTATCAAAAAGTACTAGAGCATTATCAGACAACCTATGTAGACAATTCTGTAAGAATGAGACATGCATTAATGGGTTCTCTGAGAGAGCAGCTGATATATGGAACAGGCTTCCAAATTACATTAAAGCAAGTACAGCTTTAGATATTTTAATAACAGCGTGGACACTTATCATGGGAACAAGTGTTTTGGTATATTAGTAGGCTAGACGGGCATTAATGTCCATGCTTTAAAAAATTGTATCTATGTATTCATATATGGATGCATGTGTGATCACACTCATTCATACATGCACACTTTCACATCATACATACATCTATGGGCAATATGCTAAGTCACCTATGGGTACACCATTGGAAATAGGGATATAAATATTGGCACAAGAAGGACACAACTGCAAAAGCTCATATGGATACAAGGAACATGCAAAAGCATCACAGAGAAGCCATCTGAGTTGAGAACTTAACCAGAGGACTAAGCACAATAAGGCAGCATTATTAACTGATGCACCACCTACATTATTCTTGCATAATATACTGATATTAAAACATCAACATGAATTGTGACAAGGGAAACGAAGTTTAAGAACATTATAACTTAGCAAAAAGTCTGTGCATAGACCTGCATCTATTATTACGAATACAAATAATCTGCCAGTAAGCAACAATTTGATAGCTGTTGCTGAAACTAAATGTTTGTCAGTTGTCAGATTCTCATCTCCTATGAATGGTAAATCTGTACAATAAAGGAATGCACCGTGAGTGTCATCCAGTTAAAATGGCACTTGATTAATCAGAAAAATGTAAAAGGATTCAATCAAGCATACAAAATACAGGGAATTATTTAATTACTATTTAAAATGTGGCACTTGCATAAATTTGAACACATATATATCTGTGTATATTTTTTGAAGTTAAAATACTCCTTATCTGAATATGCAGTATGTAATATTTAAAATTTTATGGCAATCTGAGTTTAATTACAGCAGGGTATGGAAATATTTATATATTAAAATTAAATAAAATATCAAAGGATATCAAATGGCATATCAAAACTAAATAACAACAGACATGAACAATAAAGCCTCAAAGAAAAGTACCTTAAATGGGGAAAATTTAATGATACAAATGTTCTACTAATTAAAACATTCCACATAAAACTCAAAATATATGAATGAATTTCAATAGCTATAAAAACATAGGAGAGAAGAAAATCATAAAGTGGTAAAGAAATTAGTTTTATCAGACAAATGGCTTGAATTCTGCACCCTTTGGATGATGGACATGCATAATATCCTCTGTACAACAGCAATATCAGTAAGAAAAGTAAAACATAAATCTCAACATTTTAAGTCCTTTGCTTTTAAATCACACTTACACTAAGGAGACCATTCAAGCCCTATACAGGACAGTGACAACTGCAGTTTTATGGTCTTGAAATCTCCATGTCTGAAGAAAATATTTTTATTTTTACCACATTTTATTTTTATTTTTCCAAAGTCTGATGAAGTCTATACATGCTAGTTTCCACTTCATGGGCTGGATTCCATAAGGCTCTCAGTGGCATAAGAGAGAGCCTTCACACTTCTGTAATCCTACTATGAAACTGTTCTCTGTACCAGTGGAGTGATATCATCCTGGGGACAGGGTACACCCAGTTCCGTACCTCACAATGCTGAGATACTGAAGACTTGCACTTTAATAGGAATGGTTAAAGAGATTCTATGGCATGTTCTTCTAATAAATCTTATTGCCCATGTCCAGGGCAGTGCAAACCTAACTTAAGGACTAGACAGGCCTGCCAAGTCCAGCCAAAGTTGTATTATACCACAGCTCCGCTTTATGACAGGAGAGGTGTAACAAGTGAGGTCTTTATTTGCTGTACTAGAGCTGTCTCAACTTTATGGCAGCTTAGGTATTATTTATTTTTGCAGTGGAACATGACCTCCCCAACAAATTACATATGTACTAACTACATATATATTTTACTTACTCCAAGATCACCATATCTCAGAGAAAAGGGAATAACCTAAGAAATGGCCATTTCTGACTTAGTATATGAACACAGATTTTTTTGGCCATTCAGTCTCTGTTACAGGACTCACTCTAGTGGCAGCTGTCAAATAGGGTCTATATTACATGAACGAACAATCAAAATGTCGAGTACAACTTAATCAACATACTTTGATCAAATGTTCATGTAATTGGAGACTGGAAATGTAGAAATGTGGAGTTTCAAAATGTTTTAGTCAGCCTTGCTAGTGAGTGTAGCATGTGATGTAAACACGCGACACTGTCCGGAATGGCTAGGTAAGAGGCTACTTTACTTTTATATACCAAATCCGGGATCGCTGTACATTGGGGAAAGGGCAATTTCCCAGTAATCGCTTGTGTAAGACGTTGTTTTGCAATTACCGGGAAATTGCCCTTTCCCCAATGTACCACAATCTCAGAGTTGATATATGTAGTTAGGGGGGGGGGTGAAGCCCCACACTTTGTTTTAAAAGTAGATGTGTTTGTGTAGGTTTTTAAGTGTTTGAATGATGTGAGCATGTAAGTGTTTGTACGCATTGGTTGTATGTGTGTGTGTTGTATGTTAGTATAGGGAAGGTGTGGGACGAACAAATCTTTTGAATTTTTATTTTTCAGGGTTTTTAGGTTTCGATTGGATGAATGATCGATCAAAGTGTCGAGTATGTTGTACTCGACATTTTGATCATTCATTCATCTAATATGGACCCATCAGATAGCTGCTACATTGACATCAATAACATCAACATGCTTTAATGCATAATCTGGGGAAAAGCTGTTTGCTCCATTATTTTAAAATCTGCACTTAAAGTTACTTTTTAGTCGAATTTGATCGAAAGTTTGTTTGTTTGTTTGTTTAATTTAACTGTTGAGGCTGCCCACTAAAGTGTGCTAGCCTGTGTAACTGATTTATCACTGTTTCTGCATTTTCTGTGTGTTTCTATCTAAAAACAAAAAAAACAAAAAAATAATCCTTGTTTTCCCACCTCTCCTCGACTAGTTTAGACCAGTTTACAGGCATTGTTGTATTCTGGGCTGTGGTGTAGTTCCTGTGTTGTCCATTACCTTACTTGGATAGAAGGAAGTTTCTTTGCTCACCAGTGAGAGTGGGGAGCCTTGAGCAGCCTACCTGTCCCTTTAGGAAGTGACCTCAGCACAAGAGCTGTAGTAATTGGTTGTTTTGGACCATTTCTAGCTCTTTTGAAGTTCCCTGTTTAAAATCCGCCTCTGGGCGCTTTTTTCAGGCTATACTACTCAGACAAGCTCCTCGTGGTCCTGCAGAGTGGTCCTAGCTACAGAGAACTCAGAAAAGCGACTACTTTCTGGATTTAAGTATTTTGCTGTTTTTTTACTTGGAATAGCTTCTCTAGCTTACCCTAAACAAGCTTAAGCTGTTTTTTTAGCTGTTTGCTGCATTATTTTAAAATCTGCACTTAAAGTTACTTTTTAGTTGAATTTGATCGAAAGTTTGTTTATTTGTTTGTTTAATTTAACTGTTGAGGCTGCCCACTAAAGTGTGCTAGCCTGTGTAACTGATTTATCACTGTTTCTGCATTTTCTGTGTGTTTCTATCTAAAAAAAAAGCAAAAAAATAATCCTTGTTTTCCCGCCTCTCCACGACTAGTTTAGACCAGTTTACAGGCATTGCTGTATTCTGGGCTGCGGTGTAGTTCCTGTGTTGTCCATTACCTTACTTGGATAGAAGGAAGTTTCTTTGCTCACCAGTGGGAGTGGGGAGCCTTGAGCAGCCTAACTGTCCCTGTAGGAAGTGACCTCAGCACAAGAGCTGTAGTAATTGGTTGTTTTGGACCATTTCTAGCTCTTTTGAAGTTCCCTGTTTAAAATCCGCATTTGCACGGTTTTGCCTGGTTGTGCGCATAGCGCAGCGCCAGTTAAACAAGATTAAACTTCTTCTGGCTCCGCCAAGTCTGCTCTTCAAATTTTCCCTTAAGGAAGCTCCACTCTTAGTATAATCAGACTACTCGTTATATTATAAGCCTAGCACTTGTTCTCAAAACTTCTCTACTAAGTAAGCACTCTCGTACTAAGTAAGCACTACATCCACCTACCCTCCATGTGAATATCCACTTCCCTTAAAGGTACAGCACTGCCTTATACTATTCTAGCATGTCAAGTGGTAGATTACTGGCGTCCTCTCCAGTCAGCTGGTTAATCTGGGTATCTTGAGACAATGCTACAATTGTCTCATGTACACAGGCAACCCTCTCCTACTCCCAACAAACACAAATACATGTGAGAGATGCAACTATATAGCCAAACTGGAGGCTGAACTCTCTCAACTCAGGGCTGGCATGACCAGACAGGAGGAGATGGTAACCATACACACAACAAACCCAGTCCCACATAGACCTACCACAACTGCAAACCAAACACATAAAAACACAAAGACATACTCAGAGGTTCTAATAAAAAACTTACCAAAACAACAGAGGCTCCCAAAGCAGACATCCAAAAATCCACCACCTCAAAACAACATGCAACACATACTTCAATAAATCAGTGTGTCAATCAATCACAGCCCTTAAGGCCAAACACCATGCCTGATACACTAGTAATAGGTGACTCTATAGTCAGACACACTGATGTCCCGCTTACCAGGCTGAACAAGGAGAGGGTGACTGTGAGCTACCTATCGGGAGCTAGGATCCGCCACATAACACACGCACTCAGGTCACTCCAAAGCAAGTACAAATATGACTCCATCATTGTCCATGCTGGTGTGAATGACCTGAGACATACCTCCCTAGACTACATGAAAAGAGACATAGAGGAGCTCTCTGATTATGTAGCCCAGGCTGGTATGACCCTGACCCTGAGCAGCATCTTGCCCTCACCAAGAATGATGCCACAATACAAAGACAAGATGATCAGCTTTAATAATTGGCTCAAGTACTGTTGTCATTCTAAGGGGATCCAATGTCTGTCTGCCTGGGATGACATGTTGGACAAGCCATGCTGCTTCGCAAGGGACGGCTTGCACCTGTCACCACTGGGCTTCCGGATATTGGCTAAGGCTCTTGCCACCCCCATAGTGCCTTTTTTAGGCAAGGCTCAAAAGACAAACCCACCTCCTTAGAAAACAAAAATGGAAAAAAATTAAGGGTAATGCTGCTCAATGCCAGAAGTCTAAATCTCAAGATGCAGGCACTCGATGCACTCCTCAGTAGGGAGAACATCGACGTCTGTGCAGTAACTGAAACCTGGTTCAAGGCTCCTGAGAGCACCCCAGCACTACCAGGCTATACCTCGTATCATGTTTTTCGGACCAAAAACCCGGGCCGAACCACAAAGAGAGGGGGAGTGTCCATATTCATCAAGGACACCCGCACCTCCAGGTTAGTAGCAACACATGAAGCATCAGAGACCATACAGGTGTAACTAACCATAGGCAAAACGGCTATACAACTGGTAGCATGTTACAGTCCACCCTCCCAATCTCAGGAACCCCATTCAGCCTTCCTGAAGACATTGGAGGATATGAATGTATCACAAAATACCATCATACTGGGAGACTTCAACTACCCAAACATAGATTGGGTACATTGTTCTAGCCCTAACACCCTAGTCCAAAGGTTCCTGGAATTCAAAAATTCAAATACACTGGAACAACTAGTCACCTCTGCCACTAGGGGAGATAATATACTAGACCTGATCATCACAAACATGGGGACAAAATGTTCCACACCAGAGGTATACCCCTCACTAGTGAGATCTGACCACAAACGAATTACCCTGGATATACATATCCCATCTCCACCCCCAGCACAACAGACCACAGTGAAAAACTTCTCAAAAGCAGACTTCAGTCTTCTTAAGACTGAGATGGTATACTTTAAGCCCACTTGGCCAGTGGATACCACATCCCACAATGCCGAATCCTTCACAAATGCTTTCTATGGACATCTCCAAGAATGCATGGATCATGCAATCCCAAATAAATCCAAATCCCTCTCCACCAAAGGCAAGCGTCCTGTCTGGTAGACCTCAGCCATTAACAAATTGTATAACAAAAGAAGGAAGCTACTGCACGACAGAGCAAAATCTCATAAAGGGAAGACATCTCGGATCAACATTAGCAGAAAACTACGTTCTCTCATAAAAACATCCAAGGCCAACTTTGAGAGAAAAATCGCTAAGGACACTAAAGATAACCACAAAGCCTTCTTCAGCTATGTTAGAAACCTGGGCGGAAACCCTCAAATATGCTCAGAGTTAGTTCACAACAACAAAAAATACACTGAACCCACAGATATTGCCAACATTCTGGCTGACAGGTTCAGTGCAAATTTCTCCCCTTCCTCACCCCCAAAAGAAGAAATACTTATCCCAGCTGAATGTAATCTCCCTGTCATCTCAGATGTCCAAGTGAGAACCGCCCTCAACAAAGCTAAAAACACAGCATCAATGGGACCTGACGGTATCCCAGGTTGCATGCTACGTGAACTCCAAGAGGAGCTAAACCCGCACATAAAAATGCTATTTAACCTTAGCCTTACTACAGGATATGTACCTGAACACTGGCGACAGCAACAGTGGTCCCACTCCACAAAGGGGTACCTCTACAGACCCTGGGAACTACCGCCCCATAAGCTTAACCAGCCTGGTCTGCAAAGCTATGGAAAGAATCATTATGGAACTCATAAACAGAGACATAGGGGACCTACAGACACTTGACCCCACCCAGTTCAGCTTTGTAAAGGGCAGATCCTGCCTTTTGAACCTGGTTGACTTTTTTGAAACAGTCACTAGAGCCATTGATGAGGGCAAAGCAGTCCATACAGCCTACCTGGACTTGGCTAAGGCCTTCGACACAATACCCCACTCAGGCATCATAGATAAGCTCAACAGCTTAAACGTAAACCCTTATGTCACTAGATGGGTTGCAAACTGGCTAAAGGACAGAACCCATAAAGTTAAATTCGCTGGAGCAATGTCAGACTCAAAGCCAGTCACAAGTGGTGTCCCACAGGGATCTGTCCTGGGACCCCTCTTGTTCGGCATTTATTTCTCAGATGTTAAAGCAAACATGGGAGGGTTGTGGCTGACAAAGTTCACAGATGACTGCAAACTAGGCGCCATAGTCGATACACCAGCGGACACATACATCCTACAAAAGGCCTCACAGAAATGGACAACTGGTGCCAGAGTCATGGCCTTAAACTAAATGCCAAAAAATGTATAGTCATCCCCTTTGGGAAAAACAAAGTACCCACAAATCATCACATAGACAGCAACCCATTGAGTACAGAAAAAGTAATCAGAGACCTAGGGACCCAAGTCGACAGCGACCTCTCATTTGACACCCACATTGCCAAAGTGGTTAGAAAAACATTCTACCTTGCACACCTTATCATGAAGGGATTCACATCCAGATCCAAGGATGTCATTGTACCCCTATACTCCTCCTTCATCAGACCCATGTTTGAGTACAATGCCCCATTTGGTATGTACCTCACCCGGCATTTGCAACAGCTGGAGAGACCACAAAAGTACCTCACCAAGAGGATCAAGGGTCTCCAACATATGTCTTATTCTGCCAGACTAAAGAAACTCCAGCTCTATTCAGGAACATACCGCCTGCTCAGAAGTGATCTCTGCCTGACGTACAAGGCCATGTCCAATCAGGAACTGATGGACATGCTCCACCTCAAAAAATCCAAATCCATCAGGACCACGAGAGCTAAAGACTTAAACCTCGGCACAAGTATGAATAGGACATGCTGGCAGGATAGATTCATAACCCAGAGGCTTCCCATGCTTTGGAACAAGATCCCAGTTCATGTTAGGCAGAGCCCCTCACTGACTCTCATCAAGAAAAACCTTGATGAGTGGATTGGAGATCATAAGTTTACCCCAGGGGTCACATCTGTGTCACTACTAGACAGGGACACAGTAAACTAATTCTATTATATAAGGGGGCCTTCATTGTGTCACTACTAGACAGAGGCACAGTATTCTAAATCTATTCTGTGCATTTTTGTACCATTTCATGGGGTGGCAAAAGCCACATCACTATGGCTAGGCTTACAAATGCCCCAGGGCAGATAGCCTAGTACTAAACTATGAAACTATGAAACTATTATACATGTATGCATGTATACAGTGCAATCTACACACACAAGCAAAAACATACATTTTTTTCTGTCTATACACACATATATATATATATATATATATATATATATATATATATATAGCATTGTGTGTCATGTGTGCTTTCCTTTTCAAATCTGTGTCACTTTTATCATTTTATGTCTATATGTACTGTCAGCATGCAAAAATCAATACAATGTACATTGATGCTTCTCCATATCTATAGTTCATATCTTATTTGGATATGAGAGTGTGTGTGTGTGTGTGTGTGTGTGTGTGTGTATATATATATATATATATATATATATATATATATATATATATATATATATATATATATATATGTGTATATAGATATATACACACACAAGTATACATTAGCATTAAGTATATATTTAATATTACGATCATTTTAGAATTTTCATTTAATAAGCACATCCACCACATTTGCTGCTACTTGTCATAATACCTGAAATTCTGTTTGACATATTTAGAGAAACTGACCATTATTGTCTGCCAGGGTGTTCAGTGTTTTTTACTGAATACAGACTACTCCACTAATAATGTCTAACAGTAATTGTTGAGCCAGTCGTCTGCTTTTGTAGACTATCAGAGGAGAGCTTAAAAAATTCTGCCATGGCTGCTGATTAGGTTCTTAACCTCAACAGTGAAGTGGCTGAAGCAATCATAGTAAAGGCCAAACGCATTATGGAGGCACACTCAAGGATGTTTTTAGCAAAGTTCACTTATCTACTTTGGGCTATAGGTGCATCACATGGCATTTTAATCAAACATGGAGTTTTGTTTGGAAAGTTTTTTTTTCTTCTGTGGATCACATGATTTACATATCAGATGCTTTCCTGCATACTTCAGACATCAAGCGGCCAGTTGAAAGCTATTCAGTTATAAAATAATGGGAAAAAAGCACCTACTATACCTAAATAGCAAATGCATATTTTATACTTAGCATTTACATTAGAAGATAAAGATTAATTTCTGGCAGTTCATGCAGACAAATAATTGCTTTCTTTCAGACAAATAATTGCTTTCTGTGGCCAAGATACAGGCTTTGATTATCTTCCACCTTCATTTGACTCTGAATAAAAGTATGGTCAGTGGTCCCAGGTCAACATTATCTAAATAAATTGTAATTCATTTAAAGTGTTAGCTAATCCTATTACCACAAATGCTTTATCTTTACAGCAAAAGTTGCAGACCTATGAAGCTGTCTTCCTGAATGAGTTGCAGAATAGGAATCCTGAGATGTATTTCACTTTCAAAGATGTATTTAATGTACTACATACATAAATGTCCACTGTTGTCAGACCATGTAGCTGTGGCCGAATTATGCAGAATGACAGACTGTTATAACAACATGCTTCCATATAGAAACACAATCACTGGAAATTTAGCCCTTGAGAATAACACTTGGACAGACTCGACTCCACAGGCTTAATCAGAATGGTATAGCATGCATGCTGTTTTGGCAAACAAAAAAGAAAACAAATTAGAAACCTAGAAATATAGGAAAGCACCCAGAGTAGAATCAGTTCCAGATAGCTGTAGTAAATGTGTAAATCTGAAAGTAGCATTCCCGATACATCCCATCTGCCAGGTTTGGTGGAAAAATTACCTTTCTTCATACAATTAGACAATTCTACTTGTCATTCCATATAACATGGAACATTCTTTACAGCTGCACATCTTCTGAAGCTGTCTTACCCCAGTTAGAAGGCAATTGGCATGAAAAGTATTGCCACTAAACATGGGGAATGCATGTCAAGGTTCCTACATCACTAGATGCTAAGGCATAATGTGACATGATACATATGTGGGCATTGTAAACAAAGCTATGAATTGTAAAATAAACTGTCACATGATTGTCATAGAGCAGCAGCCATGAACTGTAATCTTAAACAAATTTGAAAAGTTTCATATATGAACAGAAGTTACAAATGTATCTATGTTCATAGGTTTGGTTAGCAAGATGATGGCTTAGTGGCCATCAAGGAACTTGATGCCACACAGCTGTGTTGGAATGTGTGGTTCTCATATAATCATCCAGTTTCTTCACAGATTATTGCATATTTATGGTAGTCACTGAGATATGAATTTCTCATATTCCACTATACAATTGATATTCATTTTTGCTGAGACTTCTGTGTCCTGTTGTGCTTCGGTCAGCAGTATTGTAAGCAAAGCTTTCAGAATTTTAAGGGCGGGGCTTTAAAGCTTTGTATGCTATGGTAGGCCACTTACATGTAGATAATAAGATACAGAGACGGCTGCTGCTTTGCTAAAATGCATTCATTGAAACCCTTCAGTTCTCTTTCATAATAATCTTTGTATCTTTTCCAGATATGTCAGATGGCTGTTGAGTCAGTTCCAGAACAGGATATAGTATTTTATAATTGATATGAAAAGAGATGTATAAAGTGGGGCAATTGCCTCTCTGGCACAGCACTCAGACCCATGCAGGATCTGGTGCACAGCAGTTTACATTTTGCTGACTGTAATGGCTATATGGGTATCAAACGAGTTTGTTATATATGAGGGCAACGATGTCTTTTACTGTTTTAGCAGGTTTTAGTTGCTACCCATCTACAGGGCCTAAAGCTGGTGACGGTATTTTGCCATATACCAGAAGTCTGCATTTTTTGACATTGTAGGCAAGGCATTTCTACTTCTCTATTTATTAATAAAGTTAAGTACTGTTTAAATGAAGTTTGTACCAGAGGAGTTAAAGACAATGCTCTCACATCTGCAGTCTTCTGTATATTTAGTGAGCCAGAAACTGGCTTTAGTTGTGGCATCTTGGAGAAATGTACCTAAAAGAAATGTCCCCAGGGTAGAGCTCTGGGGATCTCCACTGTTGACAGCCATTAGTCTTGATAGGAGTTCTTTGTTTCTTACCTGCCATGTACGACTATGAAGCAATTTATTTTCCTTCAGATCCATAAGTTTATGCATGATCCATATGAAGGGTATAGTGCTGAATGTTTTTGTCTGATGGATATAAGCTGCATGGACAATTAAACCTTCATCCAGAGACGTGGCCACGCTCTTTGAAAGTTTTTAAGAGCATGCAAGATTTAACTGTGACAAAATCATACTAGGTTACATAACTTACAAGGATGTTTCCCATATCAATTAAGTAATCCATCATGGTTCTCAACATCTTCCTGCTTAATTTGTTTGCAAAAGTTAACAGTCTGTGATTATTGTGCTCTGTAGCATGGCCTGCTTTCTCATCTGGGACTACAATCGCTTGCTTATAGATATCAGGAATGTAGCTAGATTGCAATGGTCTCAAGGATGTGTATAATATGGTATTCTAGGCTATTTTGGTTGTAAAAATTAGGCATCTGTTTCTCGAATAGTCCCATGGAATTAATGTTTCAGACATTACCAGACATTACCAGAGACAAAGAGCCTATGAAGTTTCCATTTGAAATTAATCTATTTCACATTTGAATGCTCTTGTGTTAGCCATATCCATTGACTCTGTTATGGTGATAACATTTCTTTTTCTAGCACAGTATATTAGGTTTCTTCCCTTTCATTTGTCAGATATAATTGTAGAAAACCTTACTATTGTCCTATTTTAACAGAGAGTTTTACACTGAATGAAGCTTTGCTACTTTTGATTGTTTAGTGATCTTAGCCTGGATTTACTGGGCTGGGTAAAGCCTGAAGGCTATGCACGCTTTACTTTTAAGGCATTGATTTTTCCCCTCTTCACATTATTGTCATTATGGATTTCAGAATGGTATACCCCTAATATGACTCTGCCAAAAAAAAAGCAAATTACTAGGGAGAAAGAAAATAGCTTATTCATTACCTAAACCTTTTTGAGGAGGAGAGATGTAGCATATCTCTTGCAAATCAAGTCTGGCCCCAAATAGTTCATCCCATATGCAGAGAAAGAAATATGGACATTGGAAAGAAAGAGAGTTTTGATATGGTGCAATATTCATGCAAAGGAGAAAGACAAATTAATTAATATAAAGAAGGCAGCCACAAAGATATTTGAAGAGAAACACAGCCAAAGACATCTGGATATGGAAAGTTTCACAATAAAAAATAATAACACAAAGATGGAACATAGAAAAGATGATTAGTAATGTGGAAGATGAGAAAATAATGGTTGAAGTTATGGAGTGCATGCAAAGAGAAGGATTTGGTGTAGAAGGTCTAGCACGGGTTATATCACAGCATGATGTAGTGAGTCCTCAAAGTAAGGAGAAGCAGGAAGATCAGGAAACACCTGAAGAAGAAATATGCACATGGGAAAGAAAAAGAGATTTAATATGGTGTAATATTTATGCAGTACCAAAGATACTTGAAGAGAAATACAGGCAAAGGAATCTGGACATGGAAAACTTTACAATACAAAAAATAAGAAGACAAAGAGGAAAAGTAGAAAAAGAGATTAGTAATGGAGAAGTTAGAGAATTAGAAATTGAGGTTATGGAGTTCCTGAGAAGTGAAGGATTCAGTGTAGAAAATCTAATTCATAAAGCAACACAACAGGATAGAGCAATCGAAATCTAAATTAAGGGGCAACCAGTGGAACAGGCAACATTTGGTCAGGTGCCATATGAAGATAATTTGGAGCTCCACAGGAAACTAGTATAGATGTTAATTTGAAGCTAGACAGCAAGGGAAGGAACAGGAAACTGTGGAAAGTCTGATACAGTTAATGTTGAGGAGTGATAGACCAGTGAGTTCCCACATGAAAGAGCAACAGATGTCACAGGATGAAATTGAAGAGAATGTGCCACAGGAAGATGCAATAGAACCTTCTATAGAATGCCCCCCAGGAAATGGAAGACAAGGGATGTGGCCTCAGTTTGGAAGAAAATGAGCTAAGAGAAAAGTTGCTTGATTTAATAGACATAGATATATCAAGATCAATGACATAAATAGACTGCAGAAGGATAATAAAACCCAAAAAGTCAGAAGTCTGATAAAACAAATGAACATAGTAATTAAGACTGTTCCTAGAGATCCATGCAATGTAACAGAAGTAAACAGGCTATATTACTGTGCAGCTAAATTAATAACTGAAAAAGTTCTACCACAAAATCACAGGGTAGTGAGAGAAAGGAAGGGGAGACATCGAATACCATCATGGAAGTATTAAACAGAGAAAACTACAAAGCAGTTAAGACAAGAAGTGTCACTGTTAGAAGACTATAGAAGAGGGAACAGATCAACAAACATACTAAGAGAGATAGATGTGATAAAAGCAATGCACAGTATTAGAACAGACCAGGATCTATCATGCACTATAGCAAATAACAAACAAAAAATTTCAGCACAGGCAGACAAACTTAGAAGATATAAGGATAAATATAAAGGAAAAGTACAAAATAAGTAATTTATTGATGACCCAAAAAAGTTTTATAGAGAATTGGGAAACACGGTAAAAGAAATTGAAAGACCACCAAAAGAAGAAGAAATAGATACATTTTGGAAAAATATCTATGAAGATCCTGTGGAACATAACAAACATGATAAAGTTAAAGAAAGAACAAGAAGTTTAAAGGTACAGGATATGAAATTGGATGAAGTAGCAGCCGAAGAGACTGAGATAAAGTTATGAAAATCCTTTAACTGGAAAACCCCAGGCCCAGATGCAGTACCTAACTTTTCGCTAAAAGTATTAACATCTTTGCACAAAGATTTAGCCATGAGTAAGAACTATTTATATGCACACCCCGAACAGACACCAACCTGCTAAGAACAGGAAAAACAGAGTGAACCTGCAAACTACCATAAAAATTATAGACTAATAACTTGCCTTCCAACGACATATAAACTATACATGGGAATTGATGCTGACAGAGTTTATAGTCACTTAGAAGAAAACTCTAAAGAGCCCATCTCTATACATGGGAATTGATGCTGACAGAGTTTATAGTCACTTAGAAGAAAACTCTAAAGAGCCCATCTCTATACCGGAAGAATGCAAAGTTCCTGTAATCATGGCTGCACAGGTAAAAACCACACTCTCCAAAGCCAAGAACACAGCATCCATGGGACCAGACAACATCCCAGGCTGCATTCTACATGAACTACAGAATGAACTGGCACCCCACCTAAGTACCATGTTCAGTCATAGCCTCACCTCAGGCTTTAGTGCCTGCTGAATGGCGCACAGCGACGGTTATCCCACTCCACAAGGGAGGAGCCACTATGGACCCTGGGAACTACCACCCTATTAGCCCGATGAGCCTGGTCTACAAGGCCATGGAATGTATCATCTTGGAACTTATAAACAAAAACATTGGTAATCTCCAAACTCTGGACCCCACCCAGTTCGGGTTTGTAAAAGGCAGATCATGTCGCCTAAACCTGATAGACTTCTTTGAAGCAGTCACCAAAGCTGTAGACGAGGGTAAGGTGGTTCACACAGCCTATCTAGATCTTGCCAAGGCTTTCAACACCATCCCCCACTCTGGAATTATAGCTAAACTCACTAAACTAGGTAGAAATCCCTATGTCACAAGATGGGTTGCCAACTGGCTCACTGACAGAATGCACACTGTGAAAGTAGCAGACTCCAAATCCGACTTCAGACCAGTGACCAGTGGAGTACCACAGGGTTCAGTCCTGGGTCCTCTCCTGTTTGGCATCTACTTCTCTGAAGTACAGGCTAAGAGAGAAGGTCTTTGGCTAACGAAGTTTGCAGATGACTGCAAGCTAGGAGCCATAATCGAAACTCCTAATGATGTGGACATTCTACAAAAGGGCCTCACTGAGACAGATGTCTGGTGTCAAAGCCATGGCCTCAAGCTCAATGCCAAAAAGTGCATTGTCATCCCCTTTGGTAAAAGCTCTGTACCCATGAACTACAACATAGGTGGTTGTATACTTAACACCAAAAGTGTGATAAGAGACCTTGGGACACAGGTGGACAGTAGTCTCTCCTTTGATAATCACATCGCCACAGTAGTCATGAAATCCTTCTACATGGCACACCTCATCACAAAAGGTTTTTCATCCAGAAAAAAGAGGTAATTGTTCCCCTCTACTCATCACTCATTAGACCCATTATAGAGTACAACGCCGCTTTTGGTATGTACCTCACAAGACATCTACAACAACTGGAAAGGCCACAGAAATACCTCACAAAGAGGATTACTGGCCTCAAACAGATGCCCTATGCAGACCGTCTCAAAAAACTCCAGCTTTACTCCGTCACATATCGCCTACTCAGAGGTGATCTCTGCCTAACATACAAAGCTATGTCAAACCCAGAGCTGTTGGGCATGCCCTACTTAAAGAAATCCCAATCCCTCAAAGCTACATGCTTTTGGGACCTAAACCTTGTCACCACAATAAACAGAACATGCCGGAGGGATAGATTCCTGTCCCAGAGACTTCCCATACTATGGAATAAACTACCTATCTATATCATACAAAGCTCATCATTAGCCCTCTTCAAGAAAAATCATGATGATTGGATGGAAAATAGGAAATTCACCCTGGGGATCACTTCTGTGGTTCTGCTTGACAGTGGTTCAGGAAAATAATTTTCTTGGGTGGCAAAAGCCAGGGTACCTTTTTGGCTGGGCTTGTATAGGCCCCAGGGCCAATAGCCTAGTACCTACCTATAAACCTATGAACTCAATTATGGCAGTAAAACAAAAGGGCAATAAAAGAAAGTCATATGGAACAAAGGATCATTTGTTGTTAAATAAAGTCATAGCGGAGAACTGTAAAAAGGGGAAGAATCTAAGTATGGCATGGATTGACTACAAAAAAGCATTTGATAGTATCCCACATTCATGGATAAAGAAGTGCTTAAAATGTATAAGATACATTCTACAATGATCGATTACATTACAGTGACCATGAAACAGTGGCAGACCACTTTGCAATTAAGCCATGATAAAGGGCAAATTATTATCCCATGGATAAAATTTCAAAGGGGGGATATTCCAGGGCGACTCTTTGTCACCACTGCTATTCTGCTTTGCCCTTAACCTGTTAAGTTGTCTACTTAACAGCTTGGCTATGGGTATAATTTGGCTCCTAGAAAACAACAAAGTTTAAAGACTTCTCATTTTCTTTTTGTCAATGATTTAAAACTGTATAGCTCATCAGATGAGGAACTGAAAGCACAACTGTAAGTTGTCAAAACTTTTTCAGATGATATAAAAATGTAATTTGGTCTTGATAAATGTGCAAAAGCAACCTTTAAAGCAGGAAAACTGCAACACCAGGAAAACATCAGTTTGGGACAAGAATGTGATACAAAAGAACTTTGGAAAGAAGGAGTGTATAAATATATGGGAACTGATGAAGGATCAATAATAAAAAATGAACAAATGTGAATAGAACTTAGTAAGGAATATTTCAGAAGACTTAAATTAATCCTGAAAACAGCACTGACATCTAGGAATAAAATCCAAACTATAAACCAATTTGCTCTTCCTGTCCCTAACTTACAGTTTGGGAGTGATTGACTGGCCCCAAAACGTGTTGGATAGATTAGATAGGAAAACAAGAAGGATGCTTCATGCACATCAAATGATTTATAAACATCAGTGCATACCAAGACTATATATTCCCCATTCTGAAAGAGGGATGGGCCTCCTTGAAATTGATTCCAGGCATAGATCTGCAACTGTGGGCCTCCACACATATCTGCTGAGCTCACAAGACCCAGATGTAGTGAAAGTTTTGAAACATGAGAGGAATAAATCTAAGATGACTTCTCTGCTTAATCTAGCAGAAGCATATTGGCATCAAACAGGAGTGGAAATCAAGTCAGAAGTAGATACAAATCAGGCAGCAACTGAATGTACCAAAAAAACAAAAGAAAGAATAAAAGGTGAAGGACCAGATGAGAAGGCAAGAAATGTGGACAATGCATATATATAGTTACAAGTATAAAAAACTTATGGAAGAACCTCATGCTGATCAGGAACAAATGCAGGAATGGTTAAGGAGAGCTGAAGTCAATCCAAGAAATGAAAGGTTAATATTGGCAGCACAAGATAGCGGGCTACATACACGTTGGGTGACAAAGTCGATTGAACATGTGGGAGAAACAGACAAATGTAGGTTTTGTAAAACAAATGGAAACAGTTGTACACCTCATTGCTGGCTGTGACATACTAATGGCAGAAGGACTGTATACTGAAAGGCATAATAATGTGGCTAGACTGTTGTACAGGAGATTGTGCAAACATTATGGTATTGAAGTGGCTGAAAATGCTGAAAACATGAGCCACAAAGCATCAAGAAAATGATGAAGTTTACATCATGTGGGATCATCCATTAGCAACAGTTCAAAAGATAAATGCTAGAAAACTGGATATAATGGTCCAAGAAAATAAGACAAAAATAGCATTGATCATTGAAATCACCACACCCAGTGACTAAGAGTGTCCCACATACAGTAAGATGCAAAGTCATAAAATATCAGGATTTGCAAGCAGAAATGAGAGCAGTGTGGAAGAAAGATACTTAGATAGTTCCAATAGCATTAGGAGCAATGGATCTTATAAAAAAGAGCCTACAATCATACTTAGATATTCTACCAATACGTGAATTGCAGAAGGAGTCATTACTGGGCACATTGCGTGTGCTGCGAAGAGCACTTTTGGCTGACATCAAAGAGTGAAACAATACTAACTTCATGAACTTTAATCGTACTTTGACTTAGAATGGGGTCCATTCCTGTCATGGTATTAGAATCCCAAAAGATTTGGAGAAATTAAAAAAGGGGCAGAGAGAGAGAGTGTGAGTCCTGTAAGATATGTGCAATAACAGAATAGTTAAAAAAAAAAAAACATTTATTACTGCTAAATTATACATATATAATGCTCATGCTCTACTCCTGGATAATGTCTCATGCACTTTCACCCTCCCCTCTTCTATATGCCGTACCTTCCAGAATCTCTCTTCGACTCTTCTTTCTACCTGACACTACCAAATAGTACCTAACAGTCATCTAACATTCTTACATCTAATAACCCACCCTCTATTCTCTTATAACTATGCCTTCTTTGTATCACTATAAAGTGACTAACATAATGCGGCATAAAATAAAGTACTACTACAACTACTAACTCTCATAATGACCCTTCAACAGATTGTACTGACATCCTAAGGCCAGGTTGTATAACAATTATTGTATGTTTGTTTCCTTTGTCAATATTTAAACACTATAGTATAACAATAATGTGACTAACTGTGTATAATAAGGCACAACATTTATAACTACTTAATATCATAGACATCCTTCAACAGATTGTACTCATATCCTAAGGCCAGGTTGTATAGCATGTATTATATGTATATATGTTTATTTCCAGTTTACTATGGTATGGTCGAAAGGGGATGGGTTGAACAGTTGCAACATCGTCAAATAAAAATTAATTTGGAAACAGCGGAAGATTGGAATGTCAAAAATAGTAAACACGAAAATGTGTATACGACATTTTTGACATTCCTGTCTTCCAGCCTTTTTACTCAGCTTGCCTCTACTATTTTACAGGGGGGGCTACACCCCCCTTCACTCCCCATGTGCTGGGCTGCTCCTCCCATATCCCATGCACATTAAATATACCAACTCCAAGATCCCACTCCAGTGAGGAAAAGGGCTATTTTCTTGTTCCTCAATGAAGCACGACTTCCCTCCACAGTCTCAGCATGTCGCATGCCAAAAGGTTGAGTGCACCATGTAACTTGACTAAACGTTGTCGAATACTTTTGGTTCAATTTCCTGCCCCTTGGAAACCATGATTTTGGACATTGGCTGTTCAATTTACTGCCATTCATGTAAGACATAGTAAACCTTTATTTCCATATGTGTGTGTGTCACTTCACATGTATCTGTAACAACTTATTTTTGCATATTGTTTATTTTGTACTGTTGCAGCTTTTCTTAGGGGTCTCAACTGAAAAACGGGTTCTCCTGACCTAGAATGACCACCCAGTAAACAAATGTCAAATAAATAAATAAATAAATAAATGTTTTATATATATAATTGCAAGTTTTGTAAGGTGGTTTCTAGGACAAATTCCTTTACATCAGTTAACATAAGTAAAGTTTATATCAGACAACACATCAAATGTACTAGTTCATGGGTGATCTATATGGCCGTGTGCCAATGTGGGGCTTTTTATATAGGGCAGACTTCATGTAGTTTAAAACAAAGGATAGCCTTGCATATAAGTGATATTAAATGCAAGTGCACTCGGAGTGCCCTCTTTAAACATACTATGGTTGATTCAGGGTCCCATTTTGTTTTTGCAGGGATAGATATGCCTAATAATGATACAGTCAGTGAACCTCTAAGACACCAACTTCTTACAGAGAAAGAACGCAGATGGATTGTAAACCTGGGTGCATTTTTTAAACCTGGGCTAAATGATCACTGGTGAAATAGGGTACACAAAAGCATAATAATGTATTTTACTTTTTACAGGACATCTGTACAATAGTTTTCAAGTTTATGTTCATTAGAAAGTATTGAGTCCATCTAGTTTTATACATGCATATAGGGTTGTATGTGGTGTTAGTTTATTCAATTTTCAATATTTCATATATAGTTTTCAGTATAATTGCCACATAATGATTATCATCTACCATTTTTTTCATCTTTTTTCCTTTTTTTTCCACACACACATATTTTTAAACTTTAGAAGGTCAGTCTAATTATATATATGTCCATAGGGTTGGCACTGTGATTGTATCACTTTAAGGGACGAAAACAGCAAGTCTCCTATAAATAGCGTACATTTACGCATTTCTGTACTCACTGATGACGCTCTCAGTAGCGAAACCGGTTTGGGGGATCGTGTAATGCAATAAAGCTTGGATTAAGTGCTGCCCATGTCTCCTGTGTTCGAGTGCTGGATATGCTGCTTGGGAACTTATATATATATATATATATATATATATATATATATATATATATATATATATATGTATATATACATACACACACACACACATATATATATATATATATATATATATATATATATATATATATACATACTTCAAAACATCTAAAACCCATAACATCTAATTTCATAACACTGAGACCAGAACATCTAAAACCCATCAAATTTCATAACATCTAACATTACAAATCACAAGAAAATAACATCCCTTCCACATATAATGACACCAAACTAGCAAACACATTTATTACTTAATTTCTGCAGGGGGGCAAGCCCCCCTGCACCCCCCCCCATAAATTAAATATACCAACTCCAAGATCGCACTCAAAGTTAATTTCCTAACCCCACTGTATCAAGCCCCCCCTGCAGAAACATAGTAAAAAGTGCGTTTGGTAGTTCTGTGTCATTATATGTGGTGGGGATGTTATTTTCATGTGATTTATAGTCTTAGATGTTATGAAATTCAATGTTATGGGTTTTAGATGTTTTGGGTTTTAGATATTCTGGTCTCAATGTTATGAAATTAGATGTTATGGGTTTTAGATGTTGTGAAAGGGACCTATATATATATATATATATATATACATATTATATGAATGAAAGTTCATATAAACAAATGATCTAATGAGTGAAAGTCCCAGAAATTGAAAATGATATTGTGGTGGGCTATGCCTGTCACACCCCCCCCCACTAAATATATATAGCAACTTCGAGATCGCACTTCAGTGAGGAAAGGGCAAATACTTCAGTCTTCACTGTACTTTGACCCCACAGCACACATCTTGATTTCCAGGATTTTCGCTCATTACACCATTTGATTATATGAACTTATATATATATATATATATATATATATATTCATTCCTTCTCTGGCAACCAATGCAAGGTCTGAGGGGAGATGGACTCAA
Organism: Protopterus annectens; assembly: GCF_019279795.1. Classification (NCBI taxonomy): domain Eukaryota; kingdom Metazoa; phylum Chordata; order Ceratodontiformes; family Protopteridae; genus Protopterus; species Protopterus annectens. The sequence continues at coordinate 1,050,123,412 of NC_056729.1, read as the reverse complement.
TTCTACTGCTCAGTGAGTCAGTGAGCATGAGAGTAGAAGTTCATTTCATCCTGTATGGGGCACCAACACACCACAGGGCACACACACACACACACACACACACACACACACACACACACACACACACACACACACACACTCACTCTCATTTTTCCTTGTGTCTATGGGTAATTTCTGATATCACTTATATATCTACAGCATGCCATTAGTTTGTGGAAGGAAACAGGAACACCTGGAGAAAACCATTTATATAATATCATCAGCACTGAGGAAGCATATCATAAAATAAGCAAAAAGAAAACTATACAATTATATGTCCAGATTAACATAATTCTGCATGCAGAATAAGTCAATGTGAGGAGTGTAACTGGCATATTTATATTTGTTTGCAAAGATGCTATGGAGATGGTGTGTTAATATATACCATACAGGAGATTATGATCAGGTCTCCGATATCAAGCTGTTTATTATGTATTTGTGTCAGCTTGGCAGGGCATGGTTAACGTTGCTCTGCAAAGGATGGTCTGCACATGCCACCCCTAGGCTTCTGGGTTTAGGCTAAAACTCTCTACTCTCCTTAGAGCCTTTTTTAGGCAATGCCTAATTGACATACCTACCAACATAGCAAATAAAACCCAAAGAAACCTTAAGGTGTTACTGATCAATGCTTGGAGCCTAAAGAAGAAACTCCTCATGCTACAAGCTCTCCTTACACTGGAGAATATGGACATCTGTACCGCTACCAAGACATGGTTTAAATCCACAGAAAGTACTCCTGCAGTGCAAGGCTTTAGTGCCTTCCACAGATTTATACCATCAGTTACACAGACAGAGACAAAAGGTGGTGGAGTATCAGTTTATATTAGCAACAGGCATAAATCTAGGTTGGTTAAACAGGATGATGGCCTGGAATTTATCCACACGCAAGTCACCAGAGATAACATTCTGTACCATGTAAGTAAAATGACAAAGGAAGAACAATCCCAAATATTTCATACTTGGGAAAGTCTCATACCATATCCCAGCAAGTTATAGGTCTCCCTTTATGTCCCTAGAATTCCATAACCCTTACCTAGACCTAATGGAGACACTCACAATTAAATCAAATACCCTATTCATGGGATGCTTTAACTAACCCTCTGTAGACTGGGAACATACACTGCCTCATACTCAAAGGCACTATGATTCCTGGACTTTATTAACACAAATGCCCTTGATCAGATAGTGCACACACCTACCAGAGGTTCAAAGATACTGGACTTGGTGCTCACCAGTATGGGAGAGTGCTGCACCTCCACACCACCGATGTCATGTTCTCACTGGTGAGGTCAGACCACAAAGCTGTTTCTTTCAAAATAAAAATTAACTCAGTAAACCCAGCAAACCCTGTAACAGTTAGAAACTATTCCAAAGCAAACTATATTCTATTAAGTGATACTTTGTCAAAATTCAGTGTCACTCCCAGCCCTGAGTTCATGTGGAATAATCCACATAGACTTTGTACAACCATGTAAATGGCTGTATAGAGGCTACTCTATTTACTAGAAGTATGCACACAAGAAACTCTAAAAGCAAATCACACTAAAAAAGGAAAATGATAGTCATGGCTAAAATCGGGAAGAGCAACTCCCATAATGATAGGAACTCTCTAATTAAAGTAAACAAGAAACTAAGAGGAATAGTTAAGTACAAGAAGGCAAATTATTAGGTCACGATAGGCTCACAGCCTAAATAGAGATAACCACAAGGCCTTCTACAGCTATTTCTAAAACCTCAAAGGCAGTACACAACAGTGTGCTGGACTGGGGGTTAATGGTGCGACCTTCACTAAGCAGAGCAACATACCAATTTTGCTGGATAACAAATTAACTCAGACTTAACCCCAACTCTCCCCTGCCTCCCCCCAATGAAATACCTAGTAGCATAATCCCACCAACTATTAACAGGAAGCAGGTCCTGGTGCGCTCTCTAGAACCAAAAACACAGCCCCTTTGAGCCATGATATTACCCAGGGATGTTTGCTAAATAGCTTAAAACATGACCTACCAGGACCACTTCTATCAGTTTTCTACTATGGCCTCAAAATAGGCTTTGTATCACAAGAATAGAGGACAGCTACAGTTATCCCACTTCACAACAGTGGACCATCAACCGACCCAGGAAACTGCAGAACTATTAGTCTGATTAGTCTAATATACAAAGCTATGGAATGAATTATCATGGAATTGATCAACAAAGACATAGGCAACTGTCAGACACTGGACTCAACCTAGTATGGCTTTGCCAAGTGAAGGTCATGCCTACTAAATCTGAAAAGGTCATCCAGACAATGGATTAGGGAAAAATGGTGCATACTGCCTACCTGGACCTGACTAAGATGTTTGATACAATACCTTACTCAGGTATAGTTAAAAAGTCACCAATCTGTGCATAAACCACTACATAATTCACTTGACTGCCAGATGGCTTAGAGACAGAACCCAGGAAGTCAGTCTTGGTGATGCTACCTCCACTAAAAGACCAGTTGCCTCCTATTTAGCATCTAATTTTCAAAGTTAAAGGGTAATGTCAAAGGCCTTTGGCTGACCAAGTTCATAGATGACTGCAAATTAGGAGTTATCATAGATTCTCTCCATGATACAAACATATTACAAGAGGATCTAGCACAGACAAATGACTGGTATCAAAGTCACAGATTAAAACTCAATGCCAAGAAATGCATTATAGTGCCTTTTAGTAAAACTGCCATGGCTAACTGTAGCATCAGTAAGACACCCCTAAGAGTTGACCTGGTAGTTAGGCAACTGTAAACATATGTAGACAGCAATTTGATATTTGACCAAAATGTGGCCAAGGTAGTAAGAAAATCATTTTTTGTTGCCCAACTTATAAGTAAGGGCACAGCATCCAGATCCAAGAAAGTCATAGTGATACTTTATTCGTCCCTTAACAGACCCATTGTTGAGTATAATGTCCCTTTCATCATGTACCTGACTAAACACATGAAACAGTTGGAGCACCTTAAAGGTTCTTGCCAGGATATACACATTGTCCTGTATAGATTGCCTTAAAGCCCTGCCTTTATAGTTGTACAGGTTACTAAGAATCAGTCTATGCCTGGAATATAATGCATCCTTGGATTCTTCTCTAATGGACATTTTGCACATCCACAGAATGAATAGCATCAGAACCACAAGATCCAGGGATTTATATTTTGCTTGGGACATAAATAAGGCATGTTAGAAAGACAGATATGAGTCTCTGAGGATCCCCATGCTCTGGAACAGGCTCCCCATCTATGTGAAGCAGAGTTCCTCCCTAACCTTACTTAAGCATAACCTTGACCAAATTAATGGGAAATTGGAAATTCATGCTGGGTATGGCCCTCATGTCTCTGATAGACAGAGACAGTAATGCCCAAGTGAACACACACCCCACATAACCTCTAAAAACTTACAAACTAACATACCCCCCTCCTAATAACCATCCACGATACAAGGGGACACAATTGAGTTGGTTGCGCAGCTAGGCTTACAAAGGTCCTTGTAGTTGTTAGCCTAGCACCTACCTATGAACCTACAAATTTATATACAGTTTTGCAAACATCTTCATCAGACCAGCAAACCAGGTGCTGTGGAATTGGAGGCTCCCTACCACCAATAAGTAGCATCGTGAATTGATTATTTGGAGTAGGTGAGAGATACAATTTAAGCAAGGTAGGGTTTGCATCTTTCTACCTGCATAAAATTGATTTTATGAATTTTAGTTTGTAATTTCATCATATAAAATTAATTTTTTTTCAAACAAAACTGCATTCACATAAATCCATTTAGAAAGATATATGAATGGCCCATTCCAGTTACCATATGTAAAATGTTTGAGGTCTTCATATTTAGTGACTTAGTGGTCCTTGATGTAAATTAAAAGAAAGACAGAGTTGTTGGCACTTGCTGATGTTAGATATGTAAATGTGAAGTCAAATGCAGAACTTTTGGTGGCTCATCTAACAGCCCTCAAGTGTAAGAGTGAACTGAATAACAAAAAAGATAACTTAATTTTCCAATCTGGCTAGTGCTGTTCACCTCAAGGGCAAACAGGCAACCTTGAGCACTTCCTATTTTTCTCAAGGAGCAAAACAACAAAGATTCTATAAAGTGTAGCAAATTACTTGTTACAAATGCAACACACACAAAGTGATGAATTGCATCTGCCCTGACTACTAATGCAGAATTCATTTCTGAATGCCGGTAATGCATTACCTGCTGATAGGTCATCTCTCAGTCATGCCCCCAGACATCTTGCATCTAACATGGCTGACACATTCACCCCACCTTTGCTATATTCTAGTCAAATGTGTTTTCCTTCTAGAACTTGATTTGGCATTTGCTTTCTTTCCATAACTAAACATGCAACTTAGCGCAGACGCTAAATACAGCATATTTAAATTGATCACACATTTGTCTTCCTCTTTCTTTGTGTCTGGCTCTACATAGATCCTTACTTTCCTTTACAGACTGTGTCCCTTCTCTATCCTACAATAGCATTTCTGTAGATAATGAGTATTAGTTATCCATGCACAACATTAGACATTATCTATCTGTCTATCTATGCAATCCAATATACAAATTATGACAGAGGTTTATCTGGAAAGGTATCCGAATGTATTAACATGCCAAAAGCCATTGTTATCAAATAAGGGAACATTTAAATATGTTCTATTGGATCTTTATAAAATTATGGACTAGATATAAAAATGGAATAAAGAGAATGGACAGCATCTGTTATTCCCCTGTCAATACTCCAAACTGTGTTATCCCAGGATTTGAGTTCTCCCAGAGATTTTGGGTTTAAAGGAAGCTGGCTATGACAGGAATAGGTACAGAGATTCTATAACATATTATCTTAACTAAACCTCAGGACATATTC